>NW_021319930.1:743394-778132 GCF_001605985.2 Dendrobium catenatum
CCAGCCATTTGTTTCATTGTGTTTCTGAAATACAAGGATTGAGTTTATTTCTTCCAAACTATTTCCGAGTAAATCAAAAAACTAAATGTCACAAATAGGAGTTTATTAATAACTCAGGATTAAGATTGTTTTATATATGATCATCTTTATGATTAATTTTAAATTCTCTATAATTAAAACAGAATTTATTAGAGAATTCAAAATTTATCTGGTCCAGTTCTATATAATCATATTATATAAAGTACCTCCATCCTTAATATCTCCATATCGAATAATCCGGATAAGATTATTCCATTCTTAATGTTGATGGACCGTACTAATAATATTTAATCATAGATTCCAACTATAATTAATAATTATGAACTTGTTTTGATTATTATCCATAATTCAATCCTCTTGTATATAATTATATACTGAATTATGGTTGTATAAATAATCGTGGAACAAAAATATTATATCAAATGATAATATCGAAACATGCTAAACTTGTCTTTAAATATTTATTTCCTTAGAAAATATATTACAATAATATTTCTTTAGGGCACAACCCTAACAGTTATGTGATAGAAATGCACCCCTCAAACTTAAGGGAAAATTCTATAAGATGGTAGTGAGGCCTGCAATGCTTTATGGTGTCGAATGTTGGCCTTTAAAAGAGAAGCATAATACTAAGTTAAGTGTGGCAGAGATGAGGATGCTCAGGTGGATGAGTGTCTTTACCCTTAGAGATAGGATACGAAATGAGCATATACGTGAAAAGATTGGAGTAGCTCCAGTAGAAGATAAGATTAGAGAAAGTCGCCTTAGATGGTTTGGTCACATAAAACGGCGGCCTTGCGATGACCCGATTAGGAGAGTAGAGGTATTAGATTTGACTTATGTTAAGAAAGGTAGGGGTAGACCTAAAAAGACTTGGTTAGAAAATATTAGGAATGACCTTTCTTTATTAGATTTAAACGAGAATTTGACTTTTGATAGGACACAATGGAGAAAAAGGATTCATGTAGCCGACCCCACGTAGTGGGATAAAGGCTTGTTGTTGTTGTTGTTGTTGTTGTTGTTGTGAGTCATGCAAACGTCTTGGTCATCTTACGGGTGAGTGTAGTATCCTTTCGTCTGCCCCGTTGTCTATTCCACAATTTCACGTGAATCCTATTTTGCCTATTGGGAATGCTAAAAGTAATGCAATTGTTGTTCCTTCATCATTTGAGATTGATTCAGTGATCTCTGTTGCTAGTGCTCCTATTGAGCACTGTGGGGTTGTTGTGTGTTGTGATGATGGTGCTATTGGTGATAATGTCTTGGTGGCTTCCTCTAGGGGTGAGATTGAGACTGTTATTCCTGACATTGTTGGTCTTGAAGTTGGTAATGAGCTGTTGAATATGAGATCAAAAACTTTGTGTTATTAATATAGGGGTGGTTAACATTAATTCTAGTGAGTTGGTTCTTGCTATTTCTTCCCCTTTGACGCCTGATGATCTGGTTGTATCGGTCACTTCTATGGAACTGGGTGTGAAGAATCAGCTTGTTAATGTTCCTATTACTTTACTTTCTTCTAACGCCTTGAATTATCTTGTGGGCATGAGATTAGGGGAAACTATTCTGGAGCAAATTGATTGGCTTGAAGGCTCTCCTTCTTATTTTTATGAGGTTTGTGAGAAGGATGCGTTTGAATAGTATGACTTACTTGATCTGAATGAAAATTATGTTATGCATGATGCTTTCATTCAGATGGGTAAAAGGAGTAAGAGGAAATCTAAAAAAATAGTTTTTTGTGTTTTTCTTGGTGGTTGTTGCTTAGGACCCATGGGGTTGCTGTTATGGTACCTGTTTTTAAATTACTGGGCTATGGCTTTGGATGGCATTATAGCTTTGGCTTAGATGGTTGACTGCTGGACTTTGGTAACTTCCTCTGGCTCCTATGCTATTTGCTGTGTTTAGCTTATCTTCCTTTTTTTTTGTCTTGGATTATGTATTTAGGTTGATGCAAAGGCTGTTAGATTTTATTTCAATGTTGTATTTTAGTGAGCTCGGAGTCATTAAAGACTTGTTATTTTTCTCCTTTTTAACGCGAAGGCCTCTTCCGTGGGGTTTTATTAAAAAAAAATTCAAAATTTTAGGTTAAATGAGGATTTACAATTTAAAAATTCAATTATAAAGAAAAGTTGCATCAAATTGACTAGAGAAATTTAAGGGATGTAAGGAACACCCCCTAACAGACACATTTGAAATTTGAGCCCAAAATAGTACATGGTTAGGGAGTATTAAATGGAAAAGATGGAGGTTCAAATGTAAATTACTCTTCAATCATGCATGAAATGGCTCTAATTTTATTTTTAAAATGCAAAGGACAAAATTCTAGTCTCATAGAGCCCTTGCTTGCAATATTGGGATTGTTATGTGATTTATGGTAATTTTATGAAGTTTTAGGCCATTTAATTTTATTAAATAAATAATTTAAAGCATTTCATGTCACCGTTGTTATTGCGTCACATCCAAGCCAAATGAGGATATTGCCAAATATTGCTTTATGATTGGCCATCATTAAATGGAGATGGTCAATCACTTAATCGCAAAAGCACAACCATATTAAAAGAGATGTGCGGCACCAAGGAATACAATCATATAACAACCATATTAATCAACAAGAACAACACCAAGTGGAAAGTTACCAAAAGCACAACCATATTAAAAGAGATGTGCGGCACCAAGGGACTCAACAAGAGAAATGAAGGGCATAACCAAAACCAACAAATGAACAAGCTGAAACGAAAACCCCAAAGCACAGAAAAATAACACCGATACCACCTGTCATCAAGCTTACAAAACTGCCCAGCCACAACAAAAAGGAATACAATCATATAACATAACATTAGTAAGGAAAATAGATATAAGAAAAATAGTTAAAGCAGCCCAAAAATATCCAACCAAATCAATATTACAGTAGCAATCGAGGGAAACCCAAAGAGACACACGAAGGATGCCCCCAAAATTTATAAAAACCACTGGACCCAAACAAAGGATAGCAGTACAAGATAACCATGAATTTGAGCTAAACCTCATCCAAACACACTAAGTAGACAAATAAAATCTATTAGTAAGGCAATAATTACTGGAAACTATATTAGAAGTGGTAAGGCAACACCAGCTTAGGTGTGTAGTATCAGCAAGGTCATCAAGCATAATATCTAGCTGCCACTCAAATCTAATCCAAAATCAACCCAAATATTAAAAAATAGAAAAAGTAGAAGGGGATAGTATCAGACCCAAATAAATGGCATAGGAATAAACTAATACTACACAACCAAAAAAGCATTAGGAGAGCCTCTCCAACCAAATAGGAACATAAATTGAAATAAGAACTATATGTGAGATTACAACACCAAAATCCAATGTCACACCTCTTTCAGATACAATAAAATAAGTCCCCAAAAAGGCCAGGATAGTAGACCCATCACCACTCCTCCGTAAGTTACCATACAAAAAATATGCTTAAGAAGTCAAATTCCATGTTCAATAGAGCAGACTTTTATTAAACACTAGCAATGGATTAGATGAGCAGCAAAAGAATATCATCTTAAGATCTAATGAAGAGCAACATTTGCTGGGGTAATCCAAGGAAAAAAAACAAGATAACAAGAGTAAGCCCATCAAATAAAATCCCACCTGAACCCAAATACTAGCCATAAAATTCCATAGAAAGGGCTCTGGAGGCATCCAAAACCATGTCCAAAAAACATCAAAATGGAAATGAAAAATAGGCCTGCACAAAAATAAGACATCGTACCTACATTCTAATATATGGCTAACCAATTTTATTCAATTTAATGAGACCTTTCAAAAAGACAAGCAAATTAATATAAGAAAAATCCATAAGATACTCCAAACTACTACCATAACTTTCCAACCAATCAACACAAGACTTTCCTTCCCTAAGGATATGAGATATATTAAAATTAAATATAGCCAACATCTGCTTAATGTCATTAATTAGATAAAAAAGGTCAAAGCTACAGACAATATTACCATGCTCCATCAAATAATGAATAGTATAGATGACATCCAACTTGATCCAAATATCTATTATACCTAAGGATAGACATAATTTAAGACCATGTAAAATACCAGAAAGCTCAACAAAGATGATAGGGCAATCATGTAAAGGGCCAGTGTATTCCATGATGGTATTGCCAAGAGAGTCTCAAATAATACCACCACAACCACAACAGGAGATTTTGATAGAACCATTATTGTAAAATTTAAATATAAGCAAATTGGGTTTAATCAAATAAACAATCTTGGGCTCACTAGTTTTGTAATTAGAAACTAAATAAATGCCTAACTTCTTGGCTATAAATTAGCAGCCACGAAAATTCTTAATGCCCAAAAGATTAACAGAAACAAGGTTAAGCACTATATATTTGATTTTGTTAATAATAGTCCCATGGATAATGCTAATATTACTAAAAAGGGAATCATTTTTAGTAAGCCATAAAAACCATAAAATAAGATAGGGAATAACATTCTTAATATGACCTTTAAAATTAGTAAACCAAACCTTAAGCATATACAAAATGGTATAATTACCACACAAATGATTAGAGCCAAATAGATGATCAAAATTTTTTAATTTGGAAAACTTGCAGCGGTGCCTACGCGTTAATAAAAAGCAAAGGTATAAGGTCCTTAAAGGAGACCTTCAGCTCAATAAAACTTGACAGAGCTATTGAAAAAAAAAAAAAAAAATCATAAGAGCTAATGGTCCCCTATAGTACGATTTATAAAAAATCCTAATAACATTCTAGGGCTGCAACTAGGGAGAACCCAAAAAAGGATGACCATAAAAAAGACTTTCAACACATTTTTCCTGCAAAAAATAATCAACTTGTCCACAAAAACCTCAGTCCAAAGAACCTGCAAGAAATAGGGGCTGCAAAAGAAAAACAAGAACAACAAGACATGAAAATAAAATAGAGGATTATGAATAGATAAGAGTTGAGTCCAATTAATATTATATAAAATATAGGTGAAGAAAACCCCTTCAGAAATAATGAAGAGTAACATGTTTTTAGCAATCAGTAATCTCCCATTATAGATAAAGTAATCAGATAACAAAAAGCTCATATTAGTACTGTAACCGAGAGGATAATGGAAAGGAAACCATATTAAAGCATTACCACTTAGAGCAAATGACCTAATCCTGAGCCAAACCCTAATAATAATCAAACTAGAATACATGAACAAGTAATGAGCAGGATTTGGAGGGGATCTAGGTTTCCTTCTCTCGTGAGACTGGTTTTTCCCTCCTAGCATGGGTTTCTTGCAATTTTCATTTAATCTTTTTCATGTTGTTTCCTTATGTTATCTTCATGTGTCGATTTTGAGTTTTGTTTTTGCGGCTTTCAGGTTTTGGGAGATGATGACTCCGTCGTCCTCTTTCCCGTCGACTTCCACTCTTCTTGAGGTGAAAGCTTCTTTCAAAGATGTTTTGGCTTGTTCCTCCTCATTTTCTTCGAAGTTGCAGTTTGTTTATTCTTCATTTAAAAGGATGTCCGGCTTTGATGTTTGAGGACTCTGGGGTTGATTAGTTGGCTGCTCTGTTTGCTTTAATGCTTGTGGGAAATTTTTTTTTGAGACGTCCAAACCTTGATGTGATACAAAAAAATTTTCTTAACCAAAAACTATCGGGATCTTTCGAAATCGGTTTACTTAATCAAAGGCATGTTGCAATCCAACTTTTTAATGATCTTGATTATAGCTGTATTTTTTTGTTTGAAGAAGCAATTACTGCATTTATAACTAAAAAAAAGGAACAGATCAACCTACAAAGTACCTCCTACAGATTCCTCTTTTAACAATTTAATAAACGAAGGAGGAACTTTATTCACGACAATGTCTTCCCAACAAAAAGAAGAGAAAAGAGCATATTTAGCATAAAAATCCTTTAATTTATTACAAGACCTTTCTATACAATTAAAAACCACAAAATTAAAGTCTTTGATAAAAGAAAAGGCTTCTACTCCTTGTCCGCCTTTTTTAATCTCCTTCTTGATGAACTTGATAACATTGGCATTGTCACCTTCAATGATGATGCCCTTATACTCAAACACCCAGCTTTTGAAAACATCTTTAATTTCTTTTATAGCTAGTAGCTCTAAATGACTTATATACCAATGAATACAAGGAATGCCAAAAGACAAAAAGAAACCTTCCTTTGTGATCACAAAAAGCACCATCTATACCTACTTTGTAAGATGATAACAATGAAGCATCTACATTTAGCTTGATCCAATTGAGTGGAGGAGGATGCCAAATTTTATTCAACAGCAATTACTGATTGGCAACCAACTGGCCAGAGTTAAAAAAATTGCAAGCATTAGAGGCAGCTGAGTAACTAACCAATTCAGCTGTAATGAACAATGAGCTCCTCTCAGATTTCCCATGAACCAAAGCATTCCTCTCCTTCCATGTAAAGAATACCGCATTGCAAAACAAATTCACCACAAATGAATTTTGAAGGTTTAGCCACTTACATATATCTTCAAAGGAATTAAAAAATGGATACCAAATCCCTATATATTTAAATGATGTACCACCTCATCAAGCTTCTTGCAATTACTGGCTACATGATTTAAGTCTTCAATCACATTACAACCTCTGGGACAAAGGTAATTAGTTTGCAACCTTCTATATGATAAAAAATGAAATGTTGTTATGACATTGTTGAATAATCTCCACCAAAAGTTCTGCACATGAGCATTGAGCTTAGACTTCTTTATCCATTTAAAGTACTCCTGTTCCAGACATATTTTCAGCACGACTGCAGCAGCAAGAGTTGAAATTATTTTCACAGTATTTTTTTGATTTTGTTCAATCCTGTCTTCATGAAGATTGGAATTAATTACTATGTTACTAATCAATTCGACAACATCTCTACCAAAATACTTCTTCAATTCTTCAATATCCCACTTTCCTTCCAAGATGAGATTGCTTACTGTCCTTATCTCGTCATTGACATCTCTAGGCACCACAAATGTTGGCCACATATTTATACATTTATCCAAGATCCATGTATCTTTAAGGACATCTATTGAATCACCGTTTACAATACTCCACCTCACATTTGGTTTGAGATATTTCCCTCCATCCACAATTAATTCCATGCCGACGAACTTGCTTTCTTCCCAGCATTGTAGTTCCAAACATAGCCATATTTCGGGAATAAAGTATTATGGAATAGGGGGACTCTTTGTCTCGAGTATACCTCCATGCTAGTTTACCCCTCAAAGGCACCTTGCTAGAACAAGAGTGCAAACCACAGCCACCATATTCCAAAGATTCACATTACATATTCCAACTCACATAATTGATTCCTAAACCTCCATTCATATTATTCCAAATGAAACTTCTACATAACTTAACAATTTCATTTAATAAGCATTTTGGAATCAAAGAAAGTGTGGAGTGGAAGGTCGGATAAGAAAGCAATACTGATTTAACCAAGGTGATTCTTCCAGCCAATGAAATAAATTTTCTGTCCTAAGTATTCAACATCTTTAGAACATTATCAATAATGAATTAAAAATCCATCCTTACTAGCCTTCTCAAAGCAACCTTGATTCCAAGATAATTAAACTCCTTTACCACTTTAAATCCCATAATGTGAGATATATCTTTCTTTCTTCTTCTAACCGAATTCCTAAACAATATCCCTGATTTTTTCTCATTCACCTTTTGTCCAGTCCAACCATAGAAATCTTTCAATATACATTTAATCTTCTTCACTGTCTTCAACTTAGCATCATAAAATATTATAATGTCATCTACATAAAGCAAATGTGATATCTTTTGGCCATGTCTAGAAACCTGAATACCAATTGAATCATCCATCAAAAATGCATTTGAAATGAGCTGAGAACAAAGGATAAAAAGAAAGGGAGATAGAGGACATCCCTGCCAGAATCCACTTCTAGTATTGATCCAACTAGAACGATTTCCATTAATCAGCAAAGAAAAGGAAGGATCTTGAACACATTCCATGATTAAGTTTTAAAAGAGTAAAGTGAATAAAAAATACTCTAATGCTTTCCTCAAAGTCGGCCACTCCATAGAATGATAGGCCTATTCCATATCTATTTTAAAAGAGACTAAACCTTTGTGGCATTTGGAATACCTGAATTTATGAAATATTTCTTGAGCCAATAGAAGATGATCGGACATAGATCTTCCTCTATGGAAAGCCACCTGCTCCTTTGAAATCAGTTTTGGAATAATGCTAACCATTCTGTTTAATAAAACCTTAGCTGCTATTTTGTAAACAGTTATGCATAAGCTGATTAGTCTATAATTGGAAGGAGTACTTGGATTACTCACTTTGGGAATCAACACAATAAGAGTTTCTTTCCAGGTTTCCCACATTTCATCATCAGAAAAGAATTGGTTCAATGCATTCCAAAAGTCATCTTTTAAAATGGTCCAATAGTTTTTAATAAAAGAGTATGATATGCCATCATTACCTGGAGCAATGTACCTATCAGTTTTTTTGATCACAATCTCTACTTCATCTATTGAGAATTCTTTGTTCAGCAGCCTTACGTCTTCCTCTTCCAAACACCTCCACGGGTTGGGCCTCCCGTCCAAAACACAACTTCTTTCACGCCACTTCCCTTTGAAAAATTTGAGTAAAACTTCTTCAATTCGATTTTACTCCTCCTCTAGATCCATCTTCCCCTTTAATGCTGAAAATAAAATTTGAGTTTCTTCTTGCACTAGCAAAAGATTGAAAAAATCTTGTGTTACAATCACGCTCTACCATCCATTTGACCTTTGCCCACTTCCTCCACCATGTGTTTAAACGAGCTAAATTAGAATTTAACTCATTTATTTTGGATTTGAGTAACCAAATCTCTTCAACTGAAAGGCATCCATTATTCCCTTCTTTTTCTTGAAGTTCCAAGATCCTCTTTCTTAAGGGTCTCCTTTTGCTGATTCAAACTCTTCATCTTTGCTCTACTCCAATAAAACAAAGACTTCAAAGCTCTATTCATCTTGTAGTTTAGAATGTGAGAAAAGCTTCCATACGTCTTCCTATTCCAAGCATTCCTTATTACTGTAGCAGATGTTGGAAAAGATGCCCAGATATCCTCAAATTTTATATACCTTTTAGCCATAAACTTCGAAAAGATTCAACACAATAGGGCAATGATCCGATGCCACACTTGGTAGGTGCCTAACCACCAAACAAAGAGACAAATTCAATGCCGGGGAGTTCACAAAGCATCTGTCCAACCTTTCCAGGATCCTATCAATACTAGATTTGTTGTTACACCATGTAAATTTCAGTCCAACAAAACCAACCTCATGAAGGTCATTACAAGTCACAAATGATTTCATTTCTTTAGGCCCCATGGAAAAAAGAAGTCTTCTTCCACCCCTCTTATCCTCCTTAAAATGTAACCATTTGAAGTCCCCACCTATCACCATAGGCAAATCAGTACCAGAGTACATTTCCAATTTCTCCAAAAGAATCCTTCTTTTATAAACATCTTTACTTCCATAAATGGTAGCTACCTTCCATCTACCTTTACTAGGAACATCCAACTCTTTTTTTTTTGAAAGAAATGCAAAGAAGCATTAAAAATTAAAGCAAAGTAAAGACAAACAAAAAAGTTAGCCCAACCCTAATCCATCACATTCCTCCTTCAATATGAAGAAGAAGGAATGGGGGATATCCACATTATTGAGTTCTTCCCAAATAAACTCTTATTGCAAGACAAATTAGCACAAAAATCCGCTAATTTGTTACAACTCCTATTTGAGAAAGAAATAAAACCTGATTAAAGTCTTGAACGAATGCAAGATCTTCCTCAATTCTTCCCTTTTTCTTCCATCTCTTCAAAGCTAATTGAAGAATTTTAATAATGTTGTAGTTGTCACCTGCTATAATCACGCCTTGAGCTTCATACATCCATTCTCGCATTATATTCTTCAAGTAATAAATAGCCAACAATTCCATTTGAGCTATGTCCCAATGCAAATATTGAGCTCCAAAAGCTAATAAAAATCTGCCTTTTTCATCTCTAACGACACCTCCAATTCCTGCCAAGTTGTTGCTTTTAAGCGAAGCATTAATGTTTATCTTTATCCATCCAGGTGGAGGAGGACACCAAGAAGAAGATAGCATAAGCTGATTAGTATCCTAGTTGTCCGGATGTAAATTGATAAAATTGCTTACTGTGGCCAGAGAAACGGTATTAGCTGCAATTTGAAAATCCTCGTCTTCACTAATCCCATGCACCAACTTGCATCTGCTTTTCTAAGTTAAGAAAACTGCTGTACAATACATATTTGCCATTAACGAATTAGTAGTTGAGACACTTTCTAATCCATCCAAACAAGCTTTAAAATTTACAAACAAAGGAATATTAAGTCCCCATTTGTTTAACAAGATAACAGTTCTCTGCAATGTCATACACCCACCCGCAATATGGCAGTTGTCGTCATCATCTACACAGCCTCTCGGACATCTTGGACTGTTGGAAAGTTTTCTTTTCACTAGAAAAGCACTTGAGGGGATTGCTTCATTGTAGAGTTTTCACTAGAACAATTCAATTCTGGGTCTCAATTTAAATAATTTCATCCATTTCCAATGACATCCATCAGAAATATTATCATTAATTGCTTCTAGTCATTGAGCAGAAATTGATTTACCAGCAGCTTTTAATTTCAACTCAATTAGATCATCATTCTCATTCGTTCCTATGGGAATTTGCAGAATAACATCAAGCAATTGCCTTCCAAAGTATTTCTGCAGCAAGATCACGTTCCACACACCTTCTTGAATGAAATAGCTGAGCTTATGATCAACCGGCTCCAAAATATTAACAAATGTAGGCCATTTTGAAATACATTTTTCTAAAATCCAAGCATCTTGCATCCAATTGATAGAACTTCCATTAGCAACTTTCTATCTCACAATATTTTTAAGATAAGATGCCCCATTGGTAATAATCTTCCATGTAGGAGAACAACCAATTTTCACTGGAATAGACCATAAGTCATTTCCATACTTGCCTTTGATAATCTTATTGAATAAAGAATAAGGCTTCAAGAAAAATCCCCAAGCAAACTTAGCTCGAAGTGGTCCAATCTTGGAAACTGTTGAGAATAAACCACGGCCACCTTCATTCTTTGGTTTACACAAAAGCTCCCACGATACATAGTGCAGACCAACCCTCCCGTTACTTTTGTTCCATAGAAAACTTCTACACATTTTATCAAATTCCTTGAGAATAGATAATGGAACTAATGAAATTGAAGATAAAAATAGTGGAAGAGAAAGAAATACAGATTTCACAAGAACCAACTTTCCTTCCAATGAAATACACTTTTTCCCCAAGTGTTCAACTTGTTAGAAGCCACCTCCATAAGATTTTGAAAATTTGAGGCCACCATCCTCCTTAAGGTTATCTTGACACCAAGATAACAAAATTCTTTCACAACTTTAAACCGAAGAATCGTAGAGATTTTGTTCTTCCTCCTCCTGTTAGTGTACTTTCCAAATAGAATCATGGATTTGGAATAATTAACACTTTATCCCGTCCAATTACAAAAATTGGTGACAATGCTCTTCAATTTCTTCACCTCACTAACAATAGCTTCCGAGAAAATTAAAATGTCATTGGCGTAGAGTAAATGAGAAACTCTAGGAGCATTCGGAGTAATAGAAATTCCCAATCCCTTCTATGAATGCTAAGAGCATCAGAAAGAATTTGAGAACATAAAATAAACAAATAAGGGGACAAGGGACACCCTTGTCTAAAACCACTCTTGCCAATGATCCAATCGGTCTTTCTCCCATTAATCAAAATACAATACTTAGGATCTAATACACATTGCATTAACAATTCCAAGAATTTACTAGGAAAGTTAAAGTGTACAAGAACTTGCCTTAAAGCTTGCCACCCCATACTATCGAAGGCTTGCTCCATATCGATCTTGATAGTCAAAAGTCCACTTTTAGCTTTAGAGTGCCAGAATTTATTGAAGACTTCTTGTGCCAAGAGAACATGCTCAGATAAGGAACGACCTTTGATGAAAGCAGCTTGATCAGGAGAGATAATTTTAAGAATCACCTTCTCCAATCTATTCATCAACATCTTGGCAATTAATTTATAAGTAGTCAAACAAAGACTAATAGGACGGAAGTTAGAGGGAAGCAAAGGACATTTGATTTTAGGGATCAACACAATCATTGTCTCTTTCCAAGACTGATGCATTAGTCCTGATGAAAAAAACTGGTTCACGGCTTGCCAAACATCTTCATGTATAGTCTTCCAAAAGCATTTTAGAAAGGAGAAAGTGATACCATCTATCCCGGGTGAAATGTTTTTGCTTGAATTATCAACTGCAGGTTGCAGCTCCTCCCTAGTGAAATCTGCCTTCAACCTTCCTTGATCTTCTTCTGAAATGAATGCCAAAGGCCTTAGCCAACCCTCCAACGAACATTCTCTATGCCGCCACTTGAATTTAAAAAAAATTGAGAAGACTTTTTGAATTTCAGCAAAATCTTCAGTAACCCTTCCAGAATCAGTTTTGATATGATTAATCCAATTAGTATTCCTCCTTGCATTAGCAAAAGCATGAAAAAAAGAAGAATTGGAATTCCCCTCTTCCATCCATTTTGCTTTGGCTCTTTGCTTCCACCAAGTGTGAGCCGGGATAAAGTAATATTGAGCTCATTAATCTTGAACCTAAGAATTTATAGTTTCTCAAAAGAAATCATACCATCTGCCTCTTCCATTTGTAATTCCAGAATTTCATCCTTCAATGCATCCCTCAGCAAGTTGAGATTTTTAAATTTGGCTTTACTCCAAAAAAGTAAAGCTTTCAAAGTTCTCTTGAATTTAAAATTCAAAGATGTGGCCGGATCTCCTCCACTTCCAAATTTCCAATATTTTTCCACCACTGCTGCTACTCCATGATAAGATGCCCAAACATCTTCAAACCGAATGCTTTTATTAAAGACTTCAACCGGCTTGAAAATCTCCAAGAGAATTGGACAATGGTCCGAGGCTATACGAGCCAAATGTTTAACCCGGGCAATGTTAATACAATTCAGAGCAGAAGAGTTAATTAGACATCTGTCCAATTTTTCTAGTATCCGAGCTCCACCCGTTTTATTATTACACCAAGTGAATTTCGGTTCATAAGACCCAACCTCATGTAGATCATTATTAATCATGAAATTCTTCAGGTCTTTAGCTCCTTGGGACAAAATGAATTTCTTTCCCCCTCTTTTCTCTTATTGAGACAAAACACAGTTAAAATCTCCACCCACCACCATTGGCAAATCACCTAAACAATGCCTCTCTAGGCACTCCTAAACAACCTTAGTTTCAAGAGCGTTAGTACTCCCATAAACCGCGGCTACCACCCAACTACCTTTGTTTAGCACATCCAATTTCCCAATGATAACTTGGGATGAGTCTTCAATAACCGAGAAGATAGCCAGATCTTTTCTCCATAACATCATCATTCCTCCAGAGAGGCCATTAGACGGGACCATGAAAGAGTCCCAATTACTTCCCAAAAAATTCAACACCTGCGTATTATCCATGGAACTGATTTTTATTTCAAGCAATCCCATCAGCAACACATTATTATCTTTAATAATCTCTTTTAGATATAGAGCAGCCTCCACTTTCTTGGCTCCTCTACAATTCTAGAAAACCAGTGAAGTCATTGTTTAAAGATGGGGGAAGGTCCCCCAATCCTCTTTGCTTTACCTCCGTCCAATTTCCTATTCCTTGAGATGATGTTACCTGAACCGAGAGACTTCAGCTCTTTAAGAAGCTTCACCTTTTTCCCAGAAGATAAGTTCTTCGGTACACCAGCATTTCTAGGTGAATTTTCCATCACAGTCACCCGTTCCAATGCAGAATCCTTATAAACCTCATAACCTGAGATCTCCATATTAGCCGAGTTGCAGCCAATAATTTCACCCTCTTCAGTATCATTAACGTCAATTACATCCACAATCTGCTCCACATTCTCCACAGCTTTCTTTTCATCCAGGCCGGATAACACATCAAATTTATTAAGAACCGAGATAACAGGTTCATTAATATTTTTCTCAGCCTGTATTTCTTCTAGAATGTTAGTTGGTTGTTCCGCAACAAAGACTTTATCTCTTTCTACATCCACTGCTTCAAGATTGGAATTGGGTAATTCCAAATTAAGCTTCATATTTTTGACTTATGATTCAACAATTACCTTTGAATTACCTGTACCAATTTTAGGGACAAAAACTTTCTTTATAGGAGCAAAGGCTTTCTTGAGCAAATTTTTCTTAGCAGCATCCACTCTGTCTTCTTTTACCATAATTTACTTGAATCCAAGGCCCATATCCAGTTTCCACTTCAGGTTGATTTATACCAATAGAGTCCGTTGGTATATTCTGAGAAGATTTGTCCACAACCACTACTTCTGTAGCAATTCCCTTGAATTTTTTTATTCAGCAATTTCATCACAACTGTGTCTTATCCTACCACATCAAAAGCAGATTTTTGAAACACCCTCATATTCAATTCTTTGAAAGAACTTACCCGTCAAACCTTCCACCCAAACACCAGTTGGTAGTTTCATATTTAATGGAACACGGACACATATTCTTGCAAATTCCTTTCTACTCCATTGGATCATATTCCCATCAAGGAGATAAGGTTTACCCACTAGAGAGGCAATTCTGCAGATATTAACTTCATCTCAGCATTGAAGAGGTAAATTGGGTAACCTTATCCATAAAGGAGTTGAAATACCTTTTAAGGAAGCTGGATTAAAAGAAGCTGTCCATTTGTCTAAGCCCACAACTTGACCTTTAACAAACCAGGGTCCACAAGATAAAATTCTCTCCAGTACAATTGCATCTTCAAAGGAACATAGCACCCAGCCAAGGCCTAAGCCTGTGATGTGGAATTTCCCAAAACAGCTCCATTGTCTTCTCAGTTCAATACATATCGATTGAAATGATATATTATCTCCAAACACCTTCATAATAATGGCTCTCTCTAGCCTTCTAGTATTCTCAATCTCTTTATCTGCATGGAGCCTAACCACCTTTCCGTCATCTGATAGAAAAGATCCCAGTTCCAAATTATCCACATTGATATTCTGCTTCTTAGCCCAGGCAGATTGAACAATTACATTATTCCTCTTCACCACAGGTTGAGTTAACTCTTGAGCCTCCAAATTGTTCTTCTCAAACTTATCAATCAAATCTTTTTGCGACATACTTGTGGGTCTCTGAAAGGATTCTGCTCATGGGGTTCGAATGTAAAGGGTACGACCACACTATCCCGTAGGACAAAATGGTCGTAGGCCTTTACAATCAACACAAGCAGGCCGATGGAAGAGAAGATGGAGTTATGTATACGATTAGCCATGGAAGATAGTGGCTTTCACCTACCAACCTCGATGGATAATAATATACATAACCCAAAAGTTCACGAGATTTCCCTCATTCGATACATCAGCTCGAATGGGGTTTATTTGATTGTGGGGATCGATTTCCTACGGGCGCAAGCTCCCGTAGTTAATTACATCCTAAGCCTTGACTTAGGAAAACTCTTGATTAAGGACTATGCATTATTCATTTCTTAATTTGGTGCACAGAAAAAAAAGTTCCTAAATTCTATTCCAAAGAGTCTCTTCTATTTATTTTTAATGATGATTAGACCTTTTTGAATGGATAAAGATATGATTAAAATTTTAAGTTTAGAAGATCAAAGATCAAATTACTACCCTAAGAGAAACGACAGACTCGAAACACACCAGAAGTGAAAAGAGACACTGAGGGGTGTACAATCTAGGCTTATGCTTGCCTGGAGTGAGCTGCCAGCTAACATCCCAAGCACAACCAATCGTCCTATATGTATACGAGATAGGAAGGCTCTATCCTAAGGAATCAAAGATTTATAGTTCAAGAGGTTTCAATCAGTGACTCTACAATATGCAAAAGGGTATACCTAACGCCATGTATGATGCATGAAATGGATACGAAATATCCCTAAGTCTACTGATGTAATGCATATATGTAAGTGGAGTACAATGTGAAGTAAGGTGTGTAAAAACAAATGCATGCATGACATTCAGAGTACAGAAAAAGTAAATAAACACCCTTAGGGTATCCTCCAGTCAAGGTACCCGCACAGAAAATCTTCCTAGCAATGCCCACTTCGTGTGGGAAAACAGCGATACCTAATGACATAATAGGTGGCCTACTCTACAGGCCTAAATGACCCTAATGGTCTCTAGGGCTCATAAAAGATGGAAGGTATCATACCCAAAACCGAAAAAAGGCCAAAATCCTAGCGATGCCCACTTTGTGTGGGAAAAACAACGATGCCCAATGGCACAATAGGTGGCCTACTCTACAGGCCTAAATGACCCTAAAGGTCTCTAGGACTCTCAGAAGGGGGCAAGCTTTGGCCTATAGGGCCAAAGCTTCGTTAGTGAACTAACCTAAGGCTTACTAGCTAAATATGCTAGAATACCTATTAACAAGAAGTGTGTGATGTGAAGTAGTTTTGATATATAATTAAAAATTTACTTTACAAGTTGCAGAAATTATACCTGACTGTATGTGGCGCTGCCACTTAATAGCTCCAAGAAAGCAAATGATCTCAGATTGTGGCGCTGCCACTTAAAAGCTTCCAAGCAAATGATCTCATTTAATTCTCGACCGTCAGGATCCGATGTACCTCGCAAGATAAGATAACAAAGAAATATACAAATGAGCGTAGATGCCATTCAAAAAAGAAATGCAGGTAAATAAAAAAAAATAACTTACATGAAATTTAAGAATTGCATTTATAGAACATGTGCATGTAGTAAACACTGAGTAACAAAAAAAAGCATCGGTCTAACCTAGAGCTAGAAGTCATGTCCTAATAAATAGGTCTATGTGTAAGTAACAGGTTGTGTAGTTTTAGGTATGTCCTATGTAGGATAATTTAGTTAAAGTCATTTGTATTTTGATTTGTTAAAGGCCAAAGGTATATTTTAATTTGAGTTTAAATATTAATGTCTTAAAGTTGATTTTAAGAATTTTATTTTATTGTTTAGTTGATTATCACCTTTGTTTCACACCGAGGCCGTGAGGTTTATTTCATCCTCCTTGGGGCTAACTTAATAGCCTCGTAGGCCTGGGTTACCCAGTGACAACCAATTTTGTTGAATTACTAGTTGGTTATAAATTAGAAAAGAAATATAGATTAGACAATTTATTAATCAAATTTATTGATTGATTTTAAAAAAAAGTTAATCTAAGGTTCGATATTTTAGGAGTCTTTTTATCCTAATGTATTTTAGCTTATAATTTAATCTCCTAATTAAATCTACTTCTTTTAAACTTTAGGTTAGTTAAGGATTGATTATTAGATTAGTTAGATTTGATTTAGGTGTATGTTTTAGATTTACAATTTAATAATTATAAATGTTAATTATAATTTGATTAAGAATTAAGTGTTTTAATATATTTTAAGAATTAGGTTAAGATTAGTTAATTGATTATTAATGAATTAAGAAAAACTAAACCTAGGAAAACGTGTTACTAAGTTTTGTTTTGATGTCTTTATCCTATAAGGAGCATGCACCCTAACTTTATGTTTTCTAAGACTCGGTCCTTAATTTTTGTTCTTAAGTGTCACTAAAGTTGTAGGACTAAAAGGAGTCTTGCTTTCTAACCCTTAGGACTCTCGTACATGTATTGCTAAACTTAAGAATCTATAGCAAAGTAGTAGAAAGAAAAAGAATGAAAATCTGAAATAAAAGGAATGTAGACATTGTTGTTGTTGTTGGGCACACTTCTTTGAGGTCAAGTGTGCATCTAAAATAACCTTCTCCCCCAATTCGACGTGATACGAATGAGGAAGAAGACATTTTCAATGTCCTTTGCTGTCCCCACAATCCAAATAAGACACTTGACATGTTTGACACATCTACCTACAACATACTCTAAACAAAGCCCAAGCCAACTAAGGGAAACAAATTCCTAATATTAAATTTAAAATAAGACTCTATTTTGTTTTATATTCATCCGACATTCTATATTCTAGAAGTTAACCTTAAAGAAAGCTCACTTAAGTAAGGATTATTTGCTCCAAAAAGACAATAAAAGCTTCTAACACAAAGCTCCTAAAGTTTCAAATTCTAAAACTTATCTTTTAGACACCAAACAGTAAGAGAATTAATTCAAATGAGAAAGCACCAATCATTCCCAAAAGACACTAAAGGACCCTACTACACAAGTCTAATTAATCCCATCATGACTCGTAAGAAACTCTAAATGAAATACTACACAAATCATTACAAAAATAAATCTATCGAACTCTTTTGACACAAGACCCTACAAAAACAATAAATAATCGAGTGCCTCTTTTTAAATTTGGTGTGGGGTATTGAAATAAAAAAAAAGACCTTCAAAAGAAAACTTCGCAAAACCTTTCATTATAAAACAATCATAAAGCGTTCCACAAAAATTTCATAACACAAAACGATTTGCAAGACTTTCCGTAGAGCTTTCAACAATGCTTGTGAAGCATTCACACATCAAGTGAAACTCACCGATAAATCATTGAAACACACGGAGATTCATTAACAAATCTTTATGATGACGCTAACAAGTTTAAGTGTGGATGAAGTTGTATAAATGCAAACACAAATATATGAGATTTTCTAATCAAAATATTATTTTCTAACCATGCATGGGAGAAACTCTAAGACATTATAAAATGTTGCTCATTCATCCCTTCGACCCGCATTAGATAAATCTCATGATAATAAATCAACACAAATATGCAACATTCCCAACAAGCTTGTATAATTGGCATAAAAGGAGCATTCATAGCGATAACTTATTCAACTCATTACATATAACCTTTAGCATCTTAAATACTTCCAAGATAATTTTGATACAAAACGAGTCTTTATGAAAGCTCTCCAATCAAGTCATCATAGCGATACTGACAAATGAAATAAAAACTAACTAGAAAAGATGCAAAAGTTCCAAATTTTCTCCCATATGCAAACATCTTTCATGTAATAGGTTCTCAACCTTCTCTAAACATTCAATATACCACATAATTTTAACCACTCACATGCTCATGAAACCGATGTATTGTGATAGAATTAACATCATTCGTAACCTATCTCAGCACTTGTCGATCAAGGTGCCAATGAAGGGAAACGACTATACACCATTCAATATCAATGCTAATAATCATTTCAAAACAACTTAGAGAGCAAAACAGCGAGAAATCTGAACATAACTTACTCTTAAAGTAATTCGGAAGCTCAAAACAGTAAAAACTACATGTATTTCCTTCCCAAATCAATTTAGAAACTAAAAAAAAAAAGTAAAAACTGCATGTGTTATGTTAGCAAAATAGTTTGGGATCTCGAAATAGCAAAAAATCTGCACATACCTTGCTCCCAACACAATTTGGAAGTAAAAAACCCAAAAAATTTGCACTTTTCTCTTACAAAAACAGTGGGAAAAGTTCCACAAAAGCTGTAGGAATTTTCAGAACAAAGCAAATTGTTTATTGAATAATACAAGCGTACAAATATTATCAAACCAGTCTTCGCTCATGGGATGAATCACAATTATCCAAGCATGGAACTATAGCCTTTTTTTACATAAATAACAAATGCAAGCAAAGATACTATATTACATATGGGTATGAAAATGGCCAAATGCTCTTAACGATATTACGTATGATTTTGCCAGAAAGAGAAAAGACAACATGGCACCTCTTTTGATTTCAACATGAATTCCATTATCACGTCGCTACCACAAGAAGGGAAGTTCAAACATTGACCGAACTTGCCATATTATATAAAGAATCAATTCCAACCCAAGTATTGATGCTCCAAGCATATTATCTTTCATATAACAACATGTACGAGGCATTCCCAATACGGTGAAAACAAGAGTAGAAGGTAATGTATACATAAAAGTAGTAAATGGCATTGGAGTCCCTCCAACAAAATCATCAATGCTCACAAAGATCTTTGACTTGAAAGAAGAAATATTTGTATAACCACATGTTTTATGAGTTATGATCATTGTAAAGTTTCAATTCAAATTAAAACGTCACAACCTTACTGCGATGGCATTTTATCAAACACTAGATAGACAATATTTGCAAGATCCCATAGAACATGGTAGCAAGAAAAAGCATGTTCCATACACCTACTTGAGTGAGCTCACTCAAACAACCTACACAAGAGAACGATCACTCCTCCGATCATTGGAGTTCAACACTTAAACAATATCATTTACCAAAAAAAAGGAGTATTTGCTAATGTCACAAGTTTCGAGAATAAGAAAACATTTATGTGAAAGATTTATAGCAATGTAGTATTTCACCACCAACTTAAGTCATCTCAAGAATGCACTTAAAAAAAAAAAAACTTTTCCTATCATAGCAATAAATAAACATTCCTATCAAGAGAAGAAAATAGGATCTCTAACATGTTGGCCACTCAAAACTTATGAACCAAACAACCTACTACTTTCTCTAGTGGCATTTGAACGAACACTTGATATGCGATGTTTGCGAAACCACACAAAACAAGGCTATGTGAAAATCATGATTTTAACATCTATTTGATTGAACTCAACTAATCAACCTTCATAAGACTATTCAAGATCTATGCAATGGTCATCTCAACAACACCACAATGTGTGAATTCTTCCCAATATATTCCAAAGCGACACATTCACAAAGACTACCAAAGGGGAAAAATTGGCGTACTGTGATAGGCATATTTCAAATAGTGAGATACTCACCAAAGGAAATGAGTTATTCCAAATATCCTCCATTTCGTTGTCTTATGTAACACGATGCACAAAAATATCTAATGCAACATGAATTTAAGGAAGAAAGTCTCCCATCATTCTTACTTCTTTCCTCTTAGAGAAAATAAGACCCATCCACAAGCATTGAATGAAAGAAACATAATTCATGAAGGAATGACCTTCAACTCCACACATGTTCCATCAAATAACTAAATTCATAACTATGCTCATTCACATGCTTAGTTAATCACGAACCATGTAATCTCTCCCCATTTCACTAGAAATTTTAGCATGAAAGAGATCATGATTAAGCCACAACTTTTCTAAATATATTTAATAAAACACAATCATTGCATTTTGGATCAAGTTGCTCAACGCAATTCATGTCTAACAGTCATAGAAGCATAGCAACTCTTTTTTTTTTTTAAACAACAATAATAGGAAAGCTTATAAAACACCATGATTTAAGTAATAAAACCACAACCCAAACAAATCCACAAACCCTTGATATCAAATGTGAATGCAGTATCCAAGCATAAGCATATACATGATCTCCCAATATATCCAAAACTCTTTTCATTGAATCATCACAAGTGCTATAATCATTAAATCCAATCGGCCAACAAACAAATGTTTAAGGTTTGAAAGATTTCTTTTAAACATAGAATGAATTAATTTCTCCAATGACTGTTGTTTTTATCAAATGCCAAATCCATCAGATTACCTCTCCACTGCTTCAAAAAGAAATGGCTAAGGTAAAAAAATATCATTCTCTATTTTAGGAATGAGGGTGGCCAACACCAATATTCCACTTGATGTTATCTTATCAAAGTAAGTACTAACTTATCCAATATAGCTTATCATATAAAAGAACTGAACTTAATTATTTATAAGGAACACAACATACATGTAAGATTCACATCGTCATAAAAAAAAAAACAGAAACTTGCTCTTATAACGTGATACTCAAAATCCAAAGAATTTGTATGGTGGTATTCAACTCAATATCATAAAATTTTCTCATATTTTTTTTAGGGAATATAGAACCTGTTTCATTGCTTATACCCAAAAATGAGTGTAAAGGACATAAAGGAGAAGGTAGAAGGAAAAGGGGAAGAAGGAAATGGTGAAAATGAAGGAGGTGGAGAAGAGGAAGGAAAAGGGAAGAAATTACCTGCCCTAAAGAAGAGGGATGAGCTTCGGATGAGGCCGGAGAGTCGGGCGAATCCGGCGTCGGGTTCGGTCCATGTGAACATCAATGACGAAAGGGAGAGGGGGTTCGAGTCCAGCTACCAAGAGGAGCGTCAGGCATGCAAATGCAGAGGAAGTCTGGAGGCTTCGACTTCCTTGTCCGTCGCGTGAACTAGAGAGACAAAGGGAGCGGGGGCGTCGGGTTTGGTCCGGGGGAGGAGTCGGACGGGGGCAAGGCTTCGGCCTCGGCTAGGGCAAGGGGAAGTCGGCTTCGGACGGGAGCAAGGCTTCGGCCTTGGCTGGAGTTCGCGAACATAAGAGGGGGCTTCAGCCCGTCTCCGTCTCCTGGCGCCGATCCGTGACAGAGAAACGAGAGGGAGAGGAGAGGGAGCCCACGAAAGGGAGAGAGAGCTCCTTGGATGTTTTCCGAATGAAATCGGGAGAAAGAGGGCGTCGGTCCTCTCTAGGGCTTACGAACAGCAGCTATGGGAGAGCGAGGGTTCTGCCCCTCTGCCTCTCCTCCAAAAGAGGTAAATCACGCGACTGAGGAGCTAACCGACAAAAGACCTCTAATCTCAGGGAGATCGGGATCGTCGAATTATTTTTCGGATTCAGGAAACAAGTTCCAATATAGTAGAAAGTCAATTAGGGTTCAAATGAAATTAAATTTGGCCCATTGGGTTGAAATGAAGTCAACATTGGGTTCAATTTAGCTCAATTCAGGTTGGTTTAGGTTTGACTCAACTCGATCAAATTAATACGACAATAATAATAATAATAACAATAATCAAACTCGAATCGATGCTGATTCGGGTTGAGTCGAGCTCGACGGGCCCGCTCAACTCAATCAAACGTGCTCGATGGAAAATTCGAACAAAAATGAGGTCAACAAACTCCACCTCAACAGGTGCGGTGAAAGACAAATGAACCGTACATGTTGGCGTTGACCTCCCTATCTCTAGGAAGGTGCAACCCTAGGCTCAACTAAAGAGACTCGCTAGGAAAATACAACCCTACGCTCAACTAAGGAGACTCGCTAGGAAAATGCAATCCTATGCTCAACTAAGGAGACTCGCTAGGAAAATGCAATCCTATGCTCAACTAAGTAGACTCGCTAAGGAAATGCAATCCTACGATCCACTAAAGAGATTCAAGAAGCGTACAATCATACAACAATCATGCAATAAGTGTCCCACCATGCTATGATCACACAATCACATGATGCTCATGCAATCATGCCTCAGTCATATAATCACGCAATCAAATAATAATATCACAATATCACATAATCCGACGAATATCATTTCACCATTTTATATTCAACAAATCATATAACAATAATTTAGTCATATCTCAATCATGCGATCACATAGTAACCACAACCATACGATAAATATACGATACACATCTAATCATACCAAATCACATAATAATAAGCAAATGATCATGTAATGGTCATTAACAATCATACAACTATGAAATGATCATGCACTTACATAATAATCAAACAATCTTTATTATGATCACACAATATGCATGACCACATGATCATACAACAAACTCAAGTAGGCAAAAATCACTCAATTATGCAAATGAGCAATCTAAAATGCAATGACCATTTCAAGATCAAACAATCATACAATGCATACACTCAACAAGTCACTCAATAATGTGACAATCATACACTCATGCAGACATGGTGGGACAGAAGAGAAAGAAACCTAACATTCGCCTGACCAAATCGAAACGGTGAACGAAGGAGACTCAATGCTCACTTGACTAAACCAGAAAAGTGAGAGAGAGCCAAGAAAAGAAATTTATCTATCTGCCTAATTACACAGCAGAATAGAAGAAGGAAGGGATTTAACCATCATTTGAAAATCATAGCATATAACAAATAGTAACAATCGAAGGGAAGTAAGAAAGAACAGTCAAAGATAAGGAAATCATCTATCTACCTAACCACATCGCAACAGCAAAATAGAGGAAATAAAAGGGGTCTCACATCCACCTGACCAGATCGAAACAGTGAATGGAGTAAACTCAAGCCTCGCTTGACCATATTCGAAACAGCGAGTAAGGAGCCAAAAGAGACTCAGCAACCAGTTGAAAAAGTCAATAACCACTAAGAAAGTCAGCAACCACTAAGGAAGTGAACAACCACTCAAAAAGTCAACAATTACTCAACTGGAGGTCGAGGGTGAGAAAAGACAAGAGACACACGACGGTCACTCGGCGCGTATGCTGAAGTGATACGAAGAGGACAAGGAAACACTCGACGATCACCCGACGCATATGCCGAGGTGATACGAAGAGGACAAGGGAACACTCGACGATCAATCAGCGCATATGCCAAGGTGATACGAAGAGGATAAGGAAACACTCGACGATCACCCAGCGTATATGTCGAGGTGATAAGAAGAGGACATGAACACTCAACTATCACCCGTCGCATATCTCGAGGTGATAAGAAGAGGACAGGAACACTGAACTATCACCCGGTGCATATCCAGAGGTGATAAGAAGAGAACAGGAACACTCAACTATCACCCGGCGCATATCCCGAGGTGATAAGAAGAGGACATGAACACTCAACTATCACCTGGCGCATATGCCGAGGTGATAAGAAGAGGACAGAAATACTCAACTAACACCCGTCACATATGCCGAGGTGATGAGAAGAGGACAAGGTGGTGAGGAATGCCTCCTAGGGACTCTGTCGGGCTCTCTCAACCAGAAAAGGGAGTTCAACATTCGCCTTACCAGATCAAAACAGAGAATGAGAATGGCTCAAAATCCACATAACCATATTCACAACAGCGAATAATGAGCCCTCCCGAAAGTCTAATGTCCACCTGACCATATTCACAACGGTGGGACAAAAGAGGAAAATACACTCAACAATCTCCCGACGCATATGTCGAGGAGATATGAAGAGGACAAGGAATACTCAACTATCACCTGACGCATATGCCGAGGTGATAAGAAGAGGACAAGTTGGTGAGGAATGCCTCCCAGGGACTCTGTCGGGCTCTCTCAACCAGAAAGGGGAGTTCATCATTCGCCTGACCAGATCGCAACAGCGAATGAGGACAACCCAATGTCTGCCTGACCAGATTGCAACAGCGAGACAAAGGGTGAAAGAAAGGGTGTTCAACATTCGTCTGACCATATTCGCAACGGCGAATGAGAACAGCTCAATATCCGTCTGACCATATTCACAATAACGAATAAAGAGCTTCCCAAAGATGTCTAATGTCTGCCTGACCATATTCGCAACAGCATGGAAAAAGAGAGAAAAAGGATCCAACATCCACCTGACCATATTTGAAATGGTGAATGAGGATTACTCAATGTTCGTCTGACCATATTCGAAACGGCGAAATAAAGAGCAAAAAAAAGTGAAGTGGCGAAAGATGATCTCTTGAACAAAGAAATCCACCGAAAATATCGAATGAAAAATCTCTCCTACGGATCTATTCGTGGAGGAAGAACGACATGGAATGAAGATGAATACTCACATGGAAAATCAAGGCAAAGATAATATGACACCAATACGAGAAATGACACAACAGAACAATCACATATAGAAAGATCCAATGGGATGAACCCAACTAAGAAATGGAATCAGAACTTGAATGGAAGAGTGACTTCCAAAACAAATGAGAAAAATCACTTGAATGGGGTAGTGGCTCCCAAGCAAGTGAACAAAATAACAATAAATAGTGGCTCCCAAGAAGGTGACCAAAACCAACAACTTGAATGGGAGAGTGGCTCCCAAATAAGTGAGCAAAATTAATAACTTGAATGGGAGAGTGGCTCCCAAACAAGTGAACAGAAACAAACAACTTGAATGGGAGAATGACTCCCAAACAAGTGAACAAACTCAACAACTTGTATGGGATAGTGGCTCCCAAGTAGGTGAACAAAAACCACAACTTGAATGGGATAGTGGCTCCCAAACAAGTGAGCAAAATCAACAACTTGAATGGGGGAGTGGCTCCCAAACAAGTGAACAAAACAATAACCTGTATGAGAGAGTGGCTCGTAAGTAGGTGAACAAAATCAACAACTTGAATGGGAAAGTGGCTCCCCAAACAAGTGACTGCGGCATATAGGATATCAAAAGAATAAATGCATGCCAAATGGTTATTTATAAGCGAAACAATCATAGCTCAAAATAACTAGGATTCCAAAAGAAAAGTGCAATCAAGGGAAGAATTACATCAGTCCATAAGAATGATTTATAATCAAATGTTAGGGTCCGAAAATTTTCATACATAAATTTTCAAAAGAGCAAGGTGAGTATTTAAATATACTCAATAGTGGAGCCACTAAGAGAAGTCAAATACCCATCAATTAATTGAGAAAGATTTAATTCATATATTTTCAAAGAGTGAAATTTTTATCAAAGAGTAAGGGTATTATCTTTAAGAATGAAAGATTTACCTCTTGATTATTTTGGACCAATCAAAATAACAAATTAAACCAAATTTGAAAACTTAGTAAAGAGTGGGTTGACTCCATCTAAACTTAAAAAGGTTAGGATTTGAAATTTGTTAACCCAAGTTAAGCTCCCTACAAGCTAAACTAGGCCATCTCCCTTATATAAGTATTTTTTGAATTAAATCTAATTCAAAAAAGATATAAATTAGAAGAAGAAATTGAATCTTCTCAATCTTCTTGCACAACGAATATTTTTATATCTAATAGAATATCAATGCAGAATTATGAATTCAAAAAATCATAATTTTCAAATCCAGAATCAAACAAATCAAGGGACATAGGTTTTCTGAGACTTAAAGATTTACAAGAAAGGGAAGCCATTTACTTATTCATCTTGGGTCCACTTTGTGCCCATTTTAAAAAAAACTTTGGCGAACTTTGCACCTCTCTTTTTTTTTGGCGCATTTTACGCATCTTTTTATTTTGATACACATTTGTTGGTAGAATTTTGAAAATATGTTTTAAAAATATTAGTTTTCTTTGAGAATTTTAAGATTAAGGTTGAGTTCTAATTCTAAAGTCAAATCAACTCGTTAGACAAGATATATACCCCGAAGGACGAAAAATAAATTTTCGTTACGGTGTTTTCAGACTTAGAATTATGAAATTCATCTTGAATATTATGACCGGATGCTAAGAGAACCTCATATGGCCCTGAAGGGTTCAAATGAGGTTCAACTGAATATCCATCTACAATATTCAAGAAAGTTGATCGTTAGGTTTCACATCCAAAGCCTTATCAAAGAAAGATGTATCTCCCCGAAGGGAGAAAATATCAATTCGATTGATAATTCTTTGAAATATGATAACAATGATCACTAGTATTTAAGTTTTCCCAAAGAAATCTCATTGAGTTTTGAAAATAATTTTTAAAATCAGGTGCGTGTGTGGTTCAAATCTCCTACGAGCGCAAGCCCTCGTAGTTAATACATCGTAGGGAAGACAAAAATCTTCCTACGAAAACTCCCGATTAAAATGGTGGCAGAATTTTGTTAGAGTTTCTAGGAGTGATATCAAAGCATGATAGAATTATTGGAAAATCAAAAGGGAATGGATCAAGATTTGAGCAGTTATTAACAGATTCAAAGGAAGAGAGTAGGGGACACTTTGAGATTCTCAGAACTATCCGGAAGTGCCTCAACTTAATCTAAGTGTTTGGCTTTATATTTAGGACTGAAAGGAATTTTTAATTAGAGTTGAGCATTTTATTAGAAATTTGGGATTATATTTTCCGAAATTTGGGGTCTTATGATCAAAGATCTGCCCCGGATCCTAAATCTATTTTGGACACTGGACCACAGTCGTCCGATCCTAACTAATGTAGTGCAATGCCTGGACTTACCCCCGGCCTGGATTGGGGAGCCAGCTACCACCTAATCGATTTAAAAGATATGAGTCGGTCTTTTATGAAAGAGTGGTGGGGATGTTGTAATTAAAGTTTTGGAGAGTTGGGGCCGACATCTAGAGATTTTCCTAATTGGCCCCTTCAACTTATGTTGGGTGCTAAAATGCTAAACTGATGCAATTAAAATTTTGACTCTTTAATTTGTATCTAATGCATGCATGCTAGTTAACAACTTCCAATCAAGTATGCTTGAATTTTTTTAAAAACAGGCTTAAAAAATATTTTTTTAGAAGACTGGACTTTCCCAGGTCCGGCACCTCGTCCTCATAGGTCAGACTATCCGGACTCTACCCGCAGGCGGGGAAGGGTCTAAAGCAAGGAAAAGTAATGCAGAAATATGCATGCGACCCGGGGTCGACCAGGCTAATTCCCTAGATTCGTTATCTTTCTATGTTATTTAGACTCTACTAAAATTTTAACTTTAAGGTTATGAGTATAAAATTTCACCACCATCACGAGCCTCACGGAGTCCAGGCAAAACAAAAGCGGCACACAATCGCCAAAAAACTATAAAAGGATAATCCTAAAGGCAATCAGAATCATCACAATCAAATATAAATTAACTAAATTAATAAATGTCCATAGGCAAAGTTGCCTTGCTTATTACAACTAGAATGTTTGCAGAAAGTAAAGTGGCGGGCACCACTGACAACAACCCGGATTCTAAACCTAGTAATGACGCAGTAGTTTTGAGTGGGATATTCTTAATCTTCAAATCTTTCAAATCCTCAATCTCGTTCTTCTTTGGACTCCTTTTCTTCAATCTTCTTGGAATCTTCGTAGTGGATTACCCAATGGATAAGAGGGCACTTCCTCTAAGGGGGAAGACCACTCTTTCCTCTTTGGGTAGGAGGAGGTATGATCCAAATTTGGATTCCCAAATGAAAGGAGTGTTCCCTAAAGGGGTATCCTTTCCTCTTTGGAATCCAAGCTTTGGATCTATGTATCCAACTCAAAATCAACTTTCCAACACTTGACCCTTACACACAATACATTAATATCAAAATAAAAATCTGGACTCAACTGCAGGGTTATCCTAAGCAATTATATATAAAAAGCAGTTGTATATGAGCAGAAAAGAATAAACACACTGGCCACGCTCTTTTAATGATTTGGGGGCTTTAGCAGCTGAAGCACCTGTGAAAGTTTATAATATTTATGCATTTTTTTGATTTGCCCCCCTTTTATATTGCCTGCGCATGAGCGTGGCCACCTGCAAGAAAACTGTGTCAATCAATCCAGATTGTGCCTAACTCTAAAGGGTAATCTAGTCGCCAAACACATCAATCCAATCACAGAGTGCAGAAAAAGTAACAGACACAGCAGAAGCATAATTTCATCCACAACATGCATGAAAACTACGAAAAATCCGGCACACGAGCAGTAAAGTAAACACCAGTTGTGTCCGAAACACTTTAAGTATCTTCTCTGACAGTTGTTCGTCTCATAGACTCAGATGGGCGACAGCTTCATCACTGGTTTAATGGCAAATAAGTGTAGTGGAGAGGGATACGAGTGGCTGGGAATAGATCCTAAGTGGGTTATTAGTGAGTTGTCTCGTTGAGGTTTGTTAAGGCCCCCCTCAAAAAGGGTGGGATTTAAAATTTAAAATTTAATGATTATTAAGAATTTTATTAAACATATTTTAAAAGTTAATTGATTACTACCTTTGTTTCACACCGAGGCCGTGAAGTTTATTTACCTTCTTGGGGTTAACTAATGCTCGTAGGCCTGGTGTTACCTCAGTAGAATCGGGGTGATTAAGTGATTTAAATTGGTTTGGAATTAAAAGAGTGGCTTTGTATTAAAAGGAGTTGGTTAGCTGATTTTAATGGGGTTGGTTTGAGATATTTTATTATCCTATTAAGAAATTCTGGAATTTAGGAAGAGTTAATGAATTTTTGAAGTTATGCGGAGAGAGGCTAACTAAGGCTCACACACACTTGACAATTTAAATTAGAGTTAAGTCTAAGAATTTAATTTTTAATAACTACTGACGCTAATGCTATGAGTGTTTAGACAGGTAAGCAGCACTACATCTTGGAGTTTTTCTATCAAGAAGTTATGATTTATTGAGTTTTTAACCCGGTTTTGACCTAAGTTGACCAAAATGTTGCTTTTTGACTTTTGACCAGATTTGAGTTGTTAAATCATTTGGAAAATAACTAGATTTTAATTAGAGTCATTAGCCACTGAGTTTGATTGATTTAGAAATTTTCTATAATTATTAATAATTTTGGAAGGTTTGGGTATTTATTGGAATTATAAATTAATTTCAATTAAGGTCATTTATAATTAACCCAATGAGTTTTAAACTTCTTGAGATCAACTTCAAGATCAAAAATGAATCTAAGGAGAGATCACGTGTTTAAAGATTTTTTGGGATTTTATAATTTTTAATTAATCTAAAATTGATAAAAGTGATTTTAAGCTTAAAATATAGATTAGAATATATTTCGATTGTCAAATTTTAAAAAAAGGGGAAAATTTCAATTTTCACTGATTGAGGGTATGAATTGAGTTTAATTAGGGGTATTTTGGGGAATTTTTAAATGAATTAAATAAAAAATTTATTAGAATTTTATTAAGGCTGAAGGGGGAATTCTTAAGGGGAAATTTATTGTGGCTCCTACTTGGGAAGTCAATGCAACCCAAATGTGATGAAAATTTAAAAACAGAAGGATCACCTGATCTAAGGCCTAAACCCCAAAATTTGGGCTCAAAGGAAGTATCTAAGGTGGTTAATTAAACCACCAAGGTGAAGCTCTAAGTTACCTTCAAATCACTATGGGATCTTCCTAGGCTTGGATTTGGGCAAATCAGTGGCTCTACAACTCCTTATCCTAAACATCATTCAGCACATCCATAAAATCACACTCTAATCGCCATTTGGATGGTCCATATCCTTTTTTGAATTTATGGGTCAATACCATGACCTTAAACTTAAAATTAGGTAAAATGCCTTTGAACAACAAAACCGAGGAAGAATAAAATTTGGACATGTCAAAAACATGTCCAATTTCAATTCCCAAATCCATGACCTGGTGGACATGTATTTAAAAAAGTTTAAAGAAATTATAAAATGCTACAAAATGAAATTAAACCTAAGATTGACTAACCAGGGGTCTGGAACCATAGGGCTTTGTAGTGCTCCCTGAACCTTTCCAATGAGCTAAAAACACCTAAATTTGACAAGTGTGCAGGGAGTGATTAATTGTTTGAAGTTCCCTTGAATTTCTGAATTTAATTAACCGGCAATGTACATCAGTCAAGTCGACCGTTTACCCACGCGCGCACGCTGATTCGCCAAGACAATGATGGCGCAACTGTTAACGCCGGATTAACCACAGTCGTGGATGCGGTCGAACGGCTGGGAATTAAACACGCTCCGGGACCAAGAGCGGATCTAAATCCGGCCGGGGGTTGATCGAAATCAACGGCTGAGATACGTCTTCAACCTCCGCCTTTACCCGTAAGCCGGTAACCTTCTCTGGCGTGATCCGAGGATCGCGCCGGCGAAACTTCGACGAAATTTCTCAAAGGGAGACTCAGGGGGGTGGAAACCTCAAATCCATGGTGGAGATCCGCTCGGGTGAAGATTTCCTTCACACTTGACCGGACTAACCTAGCTAGGGAGCGTCGGGATTGAAAGGAATTACCGGAGAGAATAGCCTCAACGAATGGAGCTTCTCTATCTGGGGCTTCATGGGATGGAAGGACGAGCAAGTTTCCTTCAGAGAACCGGCGATTGCGACGTGAGGGACGGCTTGGAGGTATGACTTCGAGTCTGGATCGATGCCGAATGCCTTTCGCGCGGAGTCGCTCAAAGTGGATGGAAGGGGCGGTCTGGGACTCGAAGGAAGATGTCTGGGTAGATGGATGGAGCTCTGGAATTGTTCTGAAAACACCTGGGATCATCTGGCGAGCTCTGGGTAGCACCAACCTAATCAGCCTCCTCATCCGCGAGCTCGTGACGGCCAGGATTGGAATCGGAGAGGTCTTCGGATTGATACCAAAGGTGGAAAGGGGCACCATCCAGAGAGCTCGATGGCCTCAAGCGGCGAGCCACAGCCTTTTGGAAGGCTTTCAGGTCAGGATCGCCTGGGGGGACCACCGGATGCTTGCTCTCTATTGGTTCGACCGCGGCCGGCCATGGTCTGGGTCGGGTTGACCAGGGAGGCCGATGGGTGACATACTGGAGCCGAGAGTGAGCCAAATTGGCCTGGGAAGCTGGGGTCGATCCGGTGGCTCGTTGGGCTCTAGAAACCTGCTTGGTCGAGTCGAAAGTGAGCTCGTCCAGGTCAGGTCAGACCTAGGGTTCGGTAATGCGGAGGCAGGTCCTGGGTCTGGCGCACCAATGCAAGTGGCGAATTGGGTGAATTTGATCTGGATTAAAAGAATGGCTCGGGTTGATCCAAACCTGCTTGGTTGGGTCGATTCGGGCTCAACCAGGTTCAGGCCAGACCTTTGGGGCTTGAAAGGTGGGGAGTGAGTCTAGGTCCTAGTGCACCCAATGCAAGTGGCAATTGGGTCCAATTTGATCTGGGCAAGAGAGATGGCCGGGTTCCAAGTGTTTTGGCTACTTTGTGGTTAGCCTAACTCCTGACCCAAGCTAGCCCAAGGCATGGGCTGGCTGGAGGAGGTGTAATTGAACCCTAGGGCACCTATGGGAGGTGTGGTCAAGTTTCCAATTGGGCTTAGGTTGAGATTTGGCTCAATCCCCAAGTGCTTTTGGGCACTTTGGGCTGAGCCTAACTCTTGACCCAAAGAGAGTCCCAAGGGTTGGGCTGATCAAGGAAGGTGTATTGGGTCCTGAGAACTAATGGCAACTTAATTTGGATTCAATTTGGATAAGATCCAAAAAGATGCTCAGGGAGAACCTCTTCTGGTTACTTTGGGTCCAAGCCATGTGACTAACCCAATGAGCCCAAGCTTGTGTCACCAAAGAGGGTCCTGGGTGCCCAAAGGGTCATCCATGCATCTAAGGACTTGGAAATTAGGATTGGATTCAAAATTTGAAAGGGAAGGGGTGCTATGGGTTAATGGGTCAAAACCTGGTTGATTGGTCAACCGGTTGACCCAAGGTCTGGTTTGAGTTCAACAAATTGAATTTGACATTTGGAAATTCATTGGAAGTGTTTCGAAGAAGTTTGGAATTGATTTGATTTGAAATGGCCATTTGAAAATCCCAATAAGGGTAATTTTGGTCACTTCTGACCTATTTGGTCAACTAGGGTCAAAAATGGATTTGAGAAATGCAGTTTAACTGACTCGTGGGTTAAAATTAAGAATCGGGAAGTGGTTGGAGGCTTTTGATAAAGGGCCCAAGATCAAATACTCAAAGGGGTCTGGTTTAAGTGGGCCCATAGGCTGTAAATATTGAAGGTTTTACAGCCTTTTGGATTATTAATTCAGATTCTTGGGGTTTAGGCCTCCAGAATGGGCTCAACAATTGGAGGGTAGCCCATCTAGAGAACATGTCTTATCACTTTTGTAATGATAGCCTGAATCAGAGGCCATTGGATCCTGGGGTTTTGGAATGTTTGGAAAAATTCTTGGAAAAAAGGTTTTTAGGACAAGGCCTTAAGGCTTTGGATTTGAGTCTGGATTCCTGAATTGGAAATGGATTTTAAGCTCGAGTAATTAATATTGAAGTATCCAATCATTACATCAATTGGTGATTGGTTAATGAATGGATAGGGTTCAAGCTAGGTAAGGGTAGGATCAAAAGTGCCAAAGTTGAAGTTGTAATTCTCAATTGAACTGGGTCATGGTTTGAAGGGGTCGCAAGTTGAATGATTTGAAATTTAAATTGAATGGAGTTTAGATGTAAATTGAGGTTGAGTTAGTTTCAAGGTATGGATTGATTTGAATAATGGATTCATCCTACGGTCTAGAAGAGTCTAGACTTGGCATATGGAAGAATCCTAGGCTCTAGAAATAGGCCTAAAGGTCTTAGATTCTAGAAGGATCCTAAGGTCTAGAATAGACCGCTAAAAGGTCGGGCTCTAGGAAAAGGATCTCAAAATCTAGAATAGATCCTAAGGGTCTAGGTCTAGGAAGGGGTCTTAAGGTCTAGAGTGGATCCTAGGGTCTAGGATAGATCTGGAATTCGGAAGGGTCTAGTGACCTCATTACAAAAATGAGGTCAACAATGGACCCCTAAATGTGTGGGTGAAGGACTCTATCGCACACATTGGGCGTTGCACGAATAGAAGTGAATCTCGAGGATGGAAGGGAGGTGAACTCCAACCTCAAGCCTATAGGATCCTGATAGAAAAGACTTACTCCAAAGGCAGTTAACTGGAACCAAAGAGGGAAGTACTTAGCTTGGGTCTAAAGAAGGGCATCACCCAACCTTAGGTCTAACGGATGCTGATAGAAGATTACTCCTAGTAGAACGGATCAACCTGGAAACCAATGTAGGGTATACCTAGCATTGGGTCTAAGGAAGGGATCAACCCAACCTTAAGGCCTAATAGGAATGCTTAGATAGAAGACTTACTCCTAATAGGCAAAATTAACTGGAAACCAAAGTAGGGAATACCTAGCTTTTGGGTCTAGGAAGGGCATTTACCCAACCTTAGTCTAACAGGATGCTGATAGAAAAGACTTACCCTAGTAGACGGATCAACTGGAAACCAAGGAGGGAAATACCCTAGCTTGGTCTAGAAGGACAGTTTCAACCAACCTTAGGCCTATAGGATGCTGATAGAAAGACTTACTCCAATAGGGGCAAATTAAAAACTGGAAACCAAAGTGGTGAATACTCT
>NW_021319930.1:778232-807950 GCF_001605985.2 Dendrobium catenatum
AAGAAGAGAGATTAACCCCCCCGCCCCCCCCCATCGAAATTTTGAACCGTTGCGTGCAATTTTTCAGTTTGTAATTTTCACTTCTCTGACAATTGTCACGGATTTGCCAGGACGAACTTGTTCATAACGACGGGACGATTGGAATGTCAGTAAACGGATAAGTAGTTTTTAATCTATATTTGTACGTATGAACTTTTGGTCATACCGACGAACACATGTCGGGTTCATAATGGAGGGGACGGTTTCAACTGCATTCAAAATGATCATTAAGTTCTGATCGTCCAGTGGACGAACATGTGTTCTGTCTTACGATCATTTGGCAAAAGTCTGTGGCGAAAGACAACTTTGTAAGTTGTGGGATTACAAAAAACCTTTTATTGGGACCTCATTAAAATTCGTACTAAGACGTGAAAGTAATATCGTCTGATACGAAAGTTATTTTCAAATTAAATAGGACGGGCTTTTGAACTCAACAGTCACACTCTCAACTTCAACTTTCAATCTTTTCGTTCCTTAGATCCTATCAAATGGCAAGTTCAATCAAGCGTCATAAAGATTGCTTGCCAAGGGTACCTAAGAAATTCTTCTGAGAACTTCCTTCCTAAAGCCAATGAAGAATCCTTTCTTAGGTTTATTGCCGCAGATCACACCCTCGTAGAATTCCTTATCCAGGATAACTTTTCAAGGTAATGACTTGTTTTGCCTCAACTCAGTTTGCTTTATCCTCAACCCTAATTTATCTCTTACAACAAGAAACCTTTCCAACTATTTTTCTTGCAAACAAGTCTTTTAAACTCCGGACCAATTCTTGTAATATGGTTCCTATGTCTTTAAGAAAAAAAGGTTGAATCACCAAGGCTGACTTTAGAGCCTTTTTAAACTAAGGACTCAGGGAGCTAGATAGCACATACCTTCATCCACCATTTCTGATTTGAATGGTATGAAATTAATACTGTGATAGGAGGAATCAATTTTTAACGAGCATAATGCCTAAAGTATCTGGTCTCGTTTGTAACTAGATTTTTGTGTTTATTTTAGTTGTTGTTTTTTTTAGTTTTGTGGTTATAAAAAATGTTGCCTTTTTCCTTAGATGTTTTGTTTTTAATCTTATGATGTATTGATTATCTATCTTTAGTGTAATATCTTTTCATTTTGATTCAATATAATGTTATCATGTTTGGCTTTAATCTTGTTTTTTGAAATGTGTGTTAGTCTATATACAATCTTATAATTTTTATTCTTAAAAGTATAATCTTTGAAATGAAGTTTAAAATTTAAATTCATTAAAAATCTAATTTTTTTAAAATTTAAGTTATTGCCTTATAACTTGATGTAATAAGATTGTCGATTTCATGTCTCTTATTTACTACATTAATGTCTAATATTTATACTTGCAACTGTGATATTATTTTCTTATTTTGATTTCACTTATTAAATAAATATTTATGCACTTATGAAAATTTGAAATTTTTTATTATTGATTTTGAAAAATCAAAATTACTCTTGGAAAATGTACAAATTACAACAAAAAATCAAAAAAGAAAGTTAATGGTTCGCAAGTTTGAAAGAGACACAAATAATCTCACAAGTAAAAAGTATGCTACAAAAATATGCTACAAATTTGAAAAAAAATACGCAAAGCGCTACATGTGGTAGTTATTCTCTTTCCAATTATCTTTATATCTCTTAATTCAAAATGATCTTCTGTAACATTTATATTCAGTTGAAATTTCATAAATATACAAATTTTCTATTCATCCTTTTTGCAATGATTTTTCTTATTTAATGTCTAAATTGACTCATGTTTTATTAAATTACTTTTTATTTATCTATGTTATATTCTCTTTTTAAATTCTATGATATTACTATGATTTGCCTAAGTTTAATTTTTATTTGCAAAATTTATTTCAATCACTTCAATGTTTCAATACCAATGATTTTCATATGACTGGCTTACATTTAAGTCTTTTTCTTCTTCACTTTTTGCTGTTGTCAGAAAAGGAGAGAAAATTGTTTTTGTTCTACGTATCCTATGTGTAAATTTGTTTTGCTTTGTATCTCTATAAAATTTTGAAATGAAAAAATTAATGATCAAATGCCTCCTTATTTTTCACGTGTTCATCACATTTCAGGTGGAGTTTTAGGGTAAATTGTTAGAATTTGAAATTATACAAAACAATAATTTTTTTGCCATCTATAAAAAAGAGGGATATTGTTAAAAGAGTTTGCTACTTGTATAGTTTACATTCCTTGCAACTTGAATAGTTTTGGAAAATTTTCAATATTAATTTTTATGATTGATATCTCTTAACATTTTTTGAAAGATTTGTTTTTGCTCTTGTGTGAACTAACATTTTAGGAAAATCAAACTCCAGACTACTAAAAACTTCAAATCAAATTTAGCATGACATTTTGATTTTGTGAATTGAAGCTTGTACTTTTCTTTGAATTAAGTTTGAGAGGGAGTGATTTGTAATTAAGTGAATAAACCACACACTTAAGGAAATCTTTAAAAAATTTATACTGATCGTACCGGACGAACATAGTTCGTACGGGATGATCAAGTCAGTATTCTCCTTCTAAAGAGCAAATGGAACGAACAGGAGTTATGAAAATTTTTCTAAATCCTAATCATCCAGGAAGAATGTTTAATCGTCACAGGACGAAATGTTCTCTAGAAAATTTTCGTTCAAGCGAAATTATTATTCGTGTATAATGAAATGATCTCTTGGAAATTTTCGTCCAGACAACTCAAATTCGTCCCAGGACGAAATGTCCTCAAGGAAAATTTTGTTCAAACGAAATCATCGTCAAATGCTTCTGGAAAAATTTTCGTCAAACAAATGCAAATTCGTCCTAGGATGAATTGTTCTCTGTAAAAATTTCATCCGGACGAACTCATATTTCGTCCCCAGGACGAAGTGAACCGACTCTTCAAATTTTGGCGACGTCCTGCAGTTTTTGGGAACCGACCTATGGTATAACTGTTTGTACGGACGAACCTAGTTCGTACGGGACGATGCTCGAGTACGATTTCGTTCGTACCAATATGCATTTGGTTCATTTCCACACATTTAAGTAAAATCGTCCAGGATGATCAACTTCGTGTTGACTTGAAAATTTGCAGTTTTTTGACGGTTTTTCTTGTCTTTCATAGAATAGTCTAATTAAACTGTCACTTAATCTTTTTACCTACTGATCTTCGTGCCTATTGAAAGAAGAGTCAATGAGAGAGTGTTCAAAGGAGGATTCTTACTACTGGAGCATGAAGGCTTCACTTGGTGTTCAAAGGTAAGAATCTTTACTTTTGATTTGTGTTTACTTCACTCTTTTCTCTCTTCCTTCTAGATTTCTTATGAAGAATATCTGTCAAAGAAATCCAGTTCTCTGCCGACACTTGGAGAGTGTGAACAGCCGAAGGGTTCTCTGCCCACACTAGGAGAGTGTGAAAGGACGAAGGGTTCTCTGCCCACACTAGGAGAGTGTGAAAGGACAAAGGGTTCTCTGCCTACACCGGGAGAGTGTGAAAGGACGGACGATTCTCTGCCAACACTAGGAAGAGTGTGAAAGGATGAACGGTTCTCTACTAACATTAGGAAGAGTGTAAAAGGATGACGGTTTTCTGCCGCACCGGGTAGTGGTGGAAGAGAGTTTTGTAAAGGCTTCTCCGCCTTGCTGTGGGTGCAAAAGGAGAGTCACTAGTGGTATTAGTGCAATACTCGGAGGGTGCCTCCGGGGAGTGAATGTAGGTCAAGTTTGACCGAACCACTATAAATCTCGTGTCTTTTATTTTTCTTTGCTTTTTATTTTTCTGTTTTACTGTTTCAAAATTATGGTTGAAAAATATTTTCTATAAAATTCATTAAAGTTAATTTTCTCGGTTTTAAATTTTAAAAGAGGGATTAAATTTTAATTACCAATTCACCCCCCCCCCTCTTGGTTAGCCGTTGAGACATAAAACTTAGGTTAAAACAACCTAATTCATATTGAACAAGTTTCAACAGCCACCACCATCGTAGCCACCTCCGGGAATCACTCGAAAGCCACGACACCACCACCACCTCCTCCCCCAAAAATTTTGGAGTATTATTCTTAATCTTTATGTTGATGATAAATATTTATAAAAGAAAAAGATGATTGAAATAAATGAAGAAGAAACACATTAAGAGGAATTGAACTCCACAGGATGAGACAGGGGAGAGATCAATTTATTATGACAACAACTCAAATAAAGACCATTCATGACGGTGCAAATGATTTATGAGTTCTCAATTATGTCAGTTTTTTTTAGAAATTGAACGTCGATGAGTAGGGAACTAAGAAAGAAGGAATTTATAGCTGAACTTAATGATATATGATAGTTTTACATGATTTTTATATTTTATATTATTTTATTCTTATAATATTTGGATTTTAATTATATTTCACACTATTTATTATCACTTGTCAACTTACGTCTTGTGAAATTTATTTTTTTCATATGTATGTTAATTTGTTATTTCATAGTTTAATGGAAAGTTAATATGTTATTCTTTTAGTATTATATAAAAATCACTTTAAACATTTATTTTCAATTTACGCAATTTTTGAATTGTAAGGCTTACGCCTCACCTCACAAAAAAAACTATAATACCTAATTGCACAATTTTAAGCTGGTATAAGACAACTATTTAATTTTCCTTTATAAAATATATGTCCACTTCTATGTGCTTGTCCTGTCATACTGAATGAGATTGTGAGTCATATTGATTGTTGATTTTTTATCCCAATGTAGCTTCTTGGGTTCTTTCTATTAAATCCTTAAGTCTTCTAGAATTATCTTGATCCATAATAGCTCATATATTCCCAAGATTATAGCTTTATATTCTACTTATGCACATTCTGTTACTTGCTTCTCCATGTAACAAAGTTTCCTCCAAGGATTGTGTAGTATCCTGAGGTAAATTTTCTATCTACTGGTGATCTATGTAATATGCATCAATATATGCTTATGGGGTTATTCCACAATCTCTTCTGAAGAATATCGCTTTTCCTAGGTTCCCCTTAAAGTAGTGCAATATTCTATCTACAACTTGCATATAAGTCTGTTTTAGATTTTGCATTAATTGGCTGACCATGCTAACAACAAATGTTATATCTAGTTTGATGTTGGAAAGGTAGATTAATTTTCTCACAAGAATTTGGTAAGTTCCTTATCTACATCTGGATATTCTTTAGCTTCCTCAAATTTGAGATTTGGTTCTACTGGTGTTAGTGTCGGTTTACAAGCTAGTTTATCTTTTTTTTAAGAAGACCATGGATGTATTTTTGTTATGAAATGAAAATTCCTCTATTATTGGATTGGGCTACTTGACTAAGAAAATATTTTAATCTAACAAATTCTTTGATCACAATTTCCTTGGAAAGACATTTCCTTATAATCACTTTCTCCTTTTCATCATGCCAGTCAAGTTTATATCATCTACATAAACTAATAATATTATGACTTCCCTTGAGGCTCGATGCTTGAAAAATAATGTTTGATCCCCTTGACTCTGTTGATAAACATTAAGAAGCATGAATTTTGATAATCTTTCAAATCAAACACTAGGTGACTATTTTAGCCTATATAAAGCCTTTCTTAACCTACCCTTGTCATCTCCAAATTTTTCTTTGAATCCTGATAAAATCTCCATAAATATCTCTTCCTCTACATCCCCATGTAGGAATGCATTTTTGACATCCAGCTATTCCAAATATCAATTATAAGTAGCTACTAGTGCGAGTAGGATCCTGACGATTTTCATCTTGGCCACATGCGCAAAAGTTTCCTGATAATCGATGTCGTATGTTTGAGTATATCATTTCGTCACTACTCTTGCCTTATATATTTACAGTGTACCAACGGCTTTGTATTTCATAGAGAACACCCATTTGCAGCCGATTGGTTTTTTCCCTACTTGTAGGTAGGTGATCTCCCATGTATTGTTCTTCTCTAGGGTCAGCATTTCATCTTTCATGAGACTTTTCTAATTTTTATCAAATAAGGCCTCAAAAATATAATCAGGAATATGAATATCATTTATTGTAACCAGAAAATTTTTATACGAATGTGAGAAGTTATGGAAGGATAAAAAGTAGGTTATTGGGTACAAGGGAGGTATTATTGTGTTTACATCAATTTTATGAGATGATTTAGGTTCTTGGACCTACTCTCGAGCATAATTAAGATTTGAACGTCAGGAATATACTTTTACAATCCTCTTGTAATCAAAAATAGCTTTGTCCTCAGTTTTAGGTAGATGGGTTAGTGGAGCTAGAATGTCAAGAGGAGCAAGCTCAGGTTCCTCATCTTCCTCAGTTTTAGTCTCCTCCTGAATATAAGGTTTGATAAAAATAGGATTTTGTTCATCAAAAGTAACATCAATAAATACAAGAGTTTTATTGGTGGAGGGATGATAACACTTATAACATTTTTGGGTTAATGAACATCCAATAAAGATATATTTGAATGCTCTTGAATATAATTTTCATCTATTTTGACTGTGAATGTAAACAGATGCAGTTCGCCAAATGATTCTAGATGTAAGGTTATTATGAATTTGAAATTTGGACAAAAGGAGGATAGAATATACATTGGGGTTTTCAGACCCAAGATTTTTTAATGTAGTCGGTTTATAAGAAATGTGTCAGTCAGAAGGACTTCTCACCAGTAGGATTTGGGTACATTATGGTGGAATAGGAATGCACAGGTGGAGGCTAGAAGATGTAGGTGATTTTTCAAAGGATACCAGGAGTTGTTTTAGCTTATTAGTATTCTCTTTATTGAGCTCTCTGAAGCTGGATTATGTTTCTGGGATGGGCTGACTTATTGTAGTGTTAGCTTGTGATGTGTTCTTTTAGCCACTTCTGTGATTCCACTCTTTACTAAGGAGCTTTCCATTATATGTGTCAATATTTGATATGACCCAAAAACCTAACCTAAGCCTAACTGGAAAATTTTGGGTTCGGGTAAGAGATTTCTACTTGTTTGTAAAATCGGGTCAGCTTTGGGTTGACCCGGAAATTTGAAATCAACTCAATTTAAACCAAACCTCGCTTTGTTTGTTAGTCGCATCCACGGTCCATCCGTCACGTCGTCCGTCAGATATGAAGAGATGCCGAGTCTGTCAAGTCTGTCGTCATCCGTCAGATCAGTTCACTATCGTGGCCTCGAAATATCGAGCTCTTCAGCTCGTCCTGTGACCGTTGCACTCTCACACCCACTGTAGCCTAGCCGTTGACCCGGCACTACCATCACGGCCTAGCCAGCGACCCTTCCGATGCAGTTTTGTGTCGCTGACAAGCCATGTGCCCGCAAAATTGTGTGAGGCGGGTCGTGTCGTATTGACCCGTACCCGAGGCAAGTCAGATTCAGATTGTTCAAATAGAAGTGAGTCACTGCTTTCCATGTATCTTCCAACATATCTCATTTGTATGTCTTGATTTCTTGCAATAGCTGCACCAAATGGAGCCTTTGTATATATTTTTTGAGGAATCCTTACCTTTTTCCTTCCATGGTGTCTCTTTGGTTATCATCATTATTGAACCTTCAATAACCTATGGCTCCATCATTACCCCTTATCAGCTTTCTTCATCATGAATGAGAAAAATGATCTCGTTTAATGATAATGTCTACCCTTTGTCAAGGATCTGAACTCTAACCTGATCAAACTCCACATTTAGTCCTGCAAGAAAATTATACACTATCTTTCTCCATAAATTTTTTTAGGAAAGCAGCATCTTCTTGACACTTGGTCTCTATGCATCTATAGTGATCAAATTTTTTCCATAAGTTTTAAAGGAGAGTGGCATATTCTGTCACATTCTTGCTGCCTTGTTTTGTGCTTCCCACCTTAACCTTAATTTCGAAGTTTTGCACAACATCCCGAGCTTTTGAGAAGGATTGTCTGGCTGCATCGCATATGTCATCTATAGTAGATAGGAAAATAAATGTATCATTGATTTTTGGAGTCATGGAATTCCACAATTATAACATAATAATGGAGTTCGCTTCATCCCATGCCCAAAAATTACGATCTCCTACTTTTGTTCCTCCTCCAAAGAGGTGATGCATCTTTCCTCTCCCTTTCAAATAGGTCTTTACAAATTGAGACCACTTCAGGTAGTTCTTCCCATTTAGATGATAGGTAGGTTGCATATTTTAGAGATCACCTCGTCCTTGGTGCACCATAGAATCCTCAATTTGGTCAATACTCTGGGATAAATTAATTTTAGGCATTTCAATGTCAAATGATAGCAATGAAGGCTATCTACAAGATCCTGGGTAGCAATGAAGGCTGCCTGGAATTTTACCCTCTAAATTCTTATAAGGGTAATGAAGGTTGACACTTGTTATAACAGCTCCTGTTTGGCTCGTTATAGACACATGAACAGCTTTCCACGTTAGATTGAGTCTTCTAGACGCACACACTTGTTCGCATTCAAATGATTCCTCCAAAAGAAACATACGAGACTTTGATTCAAGTCTTCTGTTCGATACGCCCGAGGATACATAGGAAGACATTCGTTCGATTCCTTTAATTCTCTTAATCGATGCACGAGCGCCCTCAAGCATGCACGAGACCTCGTCGATTCTTCCAATTGACCACACGCAGACATTCGGCTTACATGCAGAGAAGACCTCCTACCCTCGACAGGCACATCGGCTTCGGTTCTTTTGGCCACAGGTCATACTCGCCATAATTCTCACGCTCAATTCCGCTTCGAGCATGTAGGGAGGGCTGAAGAACAAAACATACTACTCGACGATCAATCTTCAACGGCAATGAAGGTCGGCCTCTCTGCTTCCTTCATATATCCCCTCACGAAGATTTAGCAATGGTAATGGCAATGAAGGCCTACCGTGACTCTAATATCATGTTGAATTCAGAGATTTGAGAGGGAAAATAGCTTAAATTTCTTGCACAAATATATCCTTATTTATAGATCTATACAAAATCTCTAATAAAGAAATAAATCAATTATAGAATCCTGCATTATTGACCTAATATAATCCTTTCTAAATCAGTCACATAACTATGAAAAGTGATCGACGTGATCCAGGAAAGCCTCACATGAATCCCCATCCTAGCCGTAGGATCAATCTGCTAAGGGACTGTTGAGATTTAACAGTAATCAATCTTGGTAATGGGTGAAAAATGGCCATATGAAAATGGACAAGTTCAGATCAGATGTAGGATTATGTAAATAATGCAAGTGAAGAGATTTATGACACAACTATCCTAAGTGCAAATAATCCTATGGAGTCATAGATTTTAAATTCAATGTGTCATTTCATATAGAGTTTATGATTAATATTCTATAGGGGATTGCGGGAATGCTTACCATATTGAAGGTAAAATCCTGAGTCTTTCAGGAGTTGCTAATGTGTAAAGCAATATAAATAATGTGATTATGTAGAAGCATCATAATGTGAGACACATTCCTAGATTGAAGAACCTAATCTCAATTGTGCAGCATGCTACGTCTCAAATTTCAATATTAATTCCAGGAAGGTGACCAAGGTTGCTAAGGTGATAATAGAAAAGAAAATCTGGCTTCTTGCACAAAAGTAACATCTAGTACAAAGATGGCATCTTGCACATACAACAAAGCACAAGGAAATAATATACCAAGATCAAGGAGCAACATAATAGAAAAAAGGATTTTGATAAAAGCTGACATGCTTATCATTCAGGGACTAATGCTACCAATGCCTCAATCAACACTCATGGTTGACGGAGAAGGGGTTTCGGATAGTGATGATTCTCTCTCTCAGGACAATTGTTTGCTCAAGAAAATATGGTGCTACAGCATGAACCCCGCTTTCGCAAGATTTAGGTCCCATTTTTACTCGAGATAGATTGGAATTTTAAATTAACCAGATTTTCCCTGATGATCGGCATCAGGGTTTATTTAGTTCTGAGGTTTCACTTCCTATGTGCGTGAGCTTTCATATTTAATTACCTCTCATAACCTATAGAAGAGAACTCTCAATTAAGGATGAATTATTTTTTAGATGTGCAACAGTTTTAAATTTTGGTTGTGGGGGATGGAGGTAAACATGATCAAGATCTCATGGTTTCATCATCCCGGAAATATCGTAGATTTCACTCTACCAACACTAACAACCGTTGATTATAGTGTCCAGGGAATCTGATTAGCAGTCACGGGTTGCCTCCTCTCAGGGATCCCAAGTAAACTGAAGTGGATAGATGTAGGTTGATTTGGTTTGGATTAGAACTTGCGGCTCCACTTCAAAGTTGCCCGTAGTTTAGATTTATGTTAGGCCTTCCCCATTTAAGAGTTGCCTATAGTTTAGATTTAGGTTAGGTCTTACGGCCCCATTAGGAGTTGCCTGTAGTTTAGATTAAGGTTAGGTCTTACAGACCCGTTTAGAAGTTCTTATAGTCTAGATTTAGGTTGGTCTTATAACCCGTTTAGGAGTTGCTTGTAGTTTAGATTTGGGTCGGGGCTTACAGTTTTCATTGAAAGTAGCCCATATAGCGAGCCTTATGGGTTCGTTTAAAATTAGCCTAAATAGTAGGTCTTATGGCCTCTATTAGAGGTGACCCAAGATAACAGGGAGTTAGAATTAGGTTATTTTGTACCTAGAGATTTTTCCTAAAGTTGGACATACGGCTTCTATAAAAGGTTGTCGGTTGAACTTTAGGTTAGCGAGATTTTAGTTTAGTGGGGTTTTGATAACAGCGTTGTAATTCTGCATTTAGGTGGGTCTTATTGCTTTTATTAGAAGTAGATCATATAGCAGGTCTTACGACCTCTATTAGAGGTGGCCCATATTTTCAATTAGAAGCTTCCCCTAGTTCATTTAGAATGGGGTTGATTACTCCCATTGGGAGAATTTGTTGCTCTCCTTGAGAGGGTTTATAACTCCCCTTGTAAGGTTTAATTGGGATTTATCCTAATTTAGCTATTAGGTATCTATTAAACTAACTTAGAGTAGTTACAGAACCTACCGCCCAACAAATGTGCTTTCTACTCTAGCTTTTAGTAGTTCATTGTGGTTTTGCTGGTAATAGTACTCGTAGTTTTCCTGCTTCAGTAACTTGTCTTTTTATGTTAATATTGTTATTTGTTCAATACCCTGCTTATTTTAGCACTAATTTTGTTCTTTCAAGTATTAGTTTTGTTCTGTTTGTTTTAGTACCAATTCTATTTCACCAGTATCAGTTTGGTTTTACCAGTACAAGTTTGTTTTACTAGTATCAATTTTATTTTACCAGTTCTAGTTTATTTTACCAGTATTAGTTTTGTTTTACTAGTACTAATTTGTTTTACCAATACTAGGCTGACACTTTGCTTGTTTAATTGCAGGTGTTTGTAGCTAGCAGTTGCAGGAGCTACAGCTTGCAGCTTTAGGGTTTACCAGGAGCTTGAGCCTACCAGGAGTTGGAGGGGATTGTTTTGAGAGTTTAGTTTGTTTAGAGTTGTTGTGTTTGAGAGTTTGTTTAGCTTATACTTAGGTTTGATAGTAGAAAACATTATTTTCTGTGTTTTCTTATTTTAATTTTCAGTTAATTGAAAATGCACGGGAGTGGGAGTGGCTCTGTCATCCACGTTTTATACTTGCATTTTAAATTTATGTGTTAGTTAGTTGATTTAAAGTTTAAATTTTAAATTAAAAATAAACTCTCCACTCATTAATTAATTTAAAATATATTTTAAAATTATTAAGTTATTAATTACATTGTTTGCTCTATTAATTTAAATATTTAAATTGATTAATTAAATAGTTTATTAGTTAAAAGATTAATTATATATTAATTAAGATTAAAGTTTTAATTAAAATTTTAAATTAATCAAAGCTCTGATTTTAATTAAGTTTTAAATTAATTGTTTTAATAAAATTTTAACTTAATTAATTATTTTATTAATTGAATTTTAGTTTAAAATTGAATATGAATTTTAAATTTATTTTAAAATTTAGTTATTTTTTATTTTATTATGTTGATTTAACTATTAAAAAATTTTATTTAGATTAATTTAAATTATTTAATTTGAAATAAATTAATTAAATGAAAGTTCAATTTAATTTAATTTAAAAATTATTTAGCAAATTAAACAAAATTTAAATTTAATTCAGATTAATCAATTATTCTCCGATAATTTCTAAAAATTTAGCAAACTCCTGAGACAAATTTGGTAGCTTTTCCCGCGGCAATTTCGCAGCGTAATTTTGGCAGCATCCCAACATCCCCTCCCCGTGAAGGGAGATCGGGAGGGCACTTTGCTTTTATAGCCTACCTAGTTGGACAGGATTCAACGATCGAGGGCTTCAAGGAATTAAAAACGACCACATAATTAGTCTTCCATGCTCCAATTTGACGCTCCCGGTATTCTAGCGCTTTCCTGGATTTTCGGCAGCCTATCGACGCCCCCCCCCAAGCTATATGAGGTTGGGGATGGCACTTGCCCTTTTGATTTACTCGGCCAGATCAAATCAACAACCGAGGGCTTCAAGGGATATATCAACCTCTGAATACCTCTTCAATTCTTCAGTTGAGAAATTGCGGTGTCTTGCATTTCTTATTTTAATTATAATTGTAATTATTATTATTATAACTCCTTCAATTCCCTCTTCACTTACTATTTCAAAAAAGCAAAGAGCAGGCTTGGGATGGTGAAATTTGAACAGGCAAGTGGGGGTTGTGCTCAGGTTTGGAGGTATGGGTAATCGGACTTGCAGTTCAAACAAGAGGCACGGAAAGAATTTGATTAGGAGGGAGAGGGGTTGAAAAGGGCTAGTACGCAGAGGAAGGTAGTTGGGAGTCCCGCCCGGTCGACTTCGTTCGCTTGAGTGGGAGAAGGATGGTGAGTGTTAGGCATGGCAAGCAGAGGTCAGATTGTATGTGGAGCTTGCACAGTGGCGGGTTGGGTTCAGTTGGCTAAGGATCGGCCAGGAATAGCCTGAGTCGGAGACGGGAGTCAAAGATGGTCAGGAGGTAGAGGTGTTGGGATAAGAAGCCGGAACTGGGTTTGCAAACGCAGGAGCAAGATTTAGATAGGATCACAAGAGCAGAGCGTCGATCTTCCGGTTGCAAGTGAGTGTAACCCTCTCATTTCTTTCTTTGTAATTCCATTCATATTGCAACCGGTTATTTCAATCTCAACGTGGGCAACTTGTGCAGTGAGCTGTTGCAAGTGGGGTCAATCGGGTTGTGGTTAGTTAGAGGTCAACAACAATACATCACAAACTAATTTCCAAATGAAAGATTTTTTAGATGTGTCAAGGTTTAATATTTTTATATTTATTTCATATTTCTTCCTTATTAGTTTGACTTATAACTTATTTTAAATCCGTTAAAATCTTGAATAAAATTTGGATAAAATCTAATTATAATTTTTAAAAATAGTAGGTACCAAACTCAAGATCAGACTCACACCTAATCTAACTTCATATCTAAGATCCCATAAAGCTTTATGGAAAAAGATGAAATAAAAAAGTAGGAAGCTCTCTACTATTCCTTTTGAACTCCATCTAGGGCAGCAAGGCCTCTCATAATTCAAGAGGAAGCAATTCATAGCGAGCCAACAGCTCATAAATGAGAGCCTAAGGTCAAGCATCGACAGTAGTGCGTTTCCTTCATTTCAATAGGAAGAAATCAATAGTGAGGAGGTAATTTTAAGGTCGATTGGAAGGATGTCAAGCTCTCGTCGGCTGACAATATTGACCGATGAAGGAAAATAGTTGACATCCATTCCTAATGGTTGCAGTGCGAATCATCAACAAGTTATCAGAGTAGGAGGTGGCCAATGGCTTTAAGAGAGGTACTAGGGGCAGCTAAACATCCGAGCTTGCAACTGAAACAATGAAGGAAAAGAAAAGAGCTCAAGCACTATGTAGTTATAAAGAAGTGAAAGAAGGAACGGGATATTAAATATATGGAATGATATATACATCATATTAGATTATACATACATGTAATGTTTGATATTATGCCTTCTTGAGAAATCTGTGGTTTGAATAATTTGAGATGTTGCTTTAATAACCAATAGAGAGATTAGAAAAATAGATAGAGCGAAGAAAAAGAAAAAATGAGAGAAAAACATGGTGAGGCAAAAAAGGGATAATTTTGGGCATTCAAAATATATTGTATTTTATATATAATTGTTTGTGGTCTAATAGATCATCTATCTCTTTGTACGATCTTATACATAGGTGGTTCTTACCAAACCAAGTAAATTCTATTCTATTTTTCTCTTGATATTCTTCTTGTAGATCATTTTTTTTATTCTCGTAATCGTCATAGCTCTCGAGCAAGAGCTTTTCTGCAACACTTACTATTTCTATTTTATGCTTTTCTAGATGCAAAATTAAATTTCAAAAAATTAACAATGCTAAGATCCTTGTTACAATAAAAAACATGTAAAACAGTTTTTAAATTCTACCTAAGAGGACAGATGAAATCATGAGCTCATAAATCCAGAGAAATCATCTATTAAGCTGCATCGCATTCGTAATAAGTATTCAGGTCAATATATGTAGCCATCAAATGATTATGCAGAAATTACCAATTTAGAGAGCTCCCCATCGAGCCAATCCACGAATGTCAGAACATCGTCCATACTAGTGTAGGCTGCGGACTGGACTTTATTTATGAGATGTTTGATAAACTCTCCTTTTGTTTCTACATCTGCTTTAATCTATTGAAACAGTTAAAAGTCATGAAGGAAATACATACATACATACAACATATATATACATACATACACACAACAAAATAAAAAATAATTGTTTGACATATGCAGCAGTATTTTCAAAAGCTTACCGCTAACAAATGAGCTGATCTGTTTTGAAGCTCTCCAACTAAGCTGTTATGCACGCTACTAGCAACCTGACTGGAGCAATTTCCATTGCCTTTGGCATCTCTTTTTGTCAAACAATGGTAGAACTCTACCAATGCAGTAGCATTTTGCATCTTTCCTTCTTTTTTAGAATGAAGGTGAGGTGGAGGAGGTGGCGGTGGTGGATGAGGAGGTGGTGGTGGAGTTTTTAGTTCGGGAGGAGATTTGAGGGGTTTGTTTATTAAAATGTTAGATTTAACTTCTTCAGGTTTAGCTCCACGATTTAGAGGCAAATACTGCATTTTATTGTTTATGCTTTCTTCATCCACTGTCTTTTCTCCAACAATTTGGTCTAACTTATTTGCAGTGTGCTTCTGTACACCGTCTAATTCAGAGGGCACTCTTTCCTTGCCTGCTGATGCACCCTATCACAATGAGAAGTAAATCTTCAATGCCACAGTAGAGTATTCAAAGACAATGTAATAAAAGAATTTACTTACATGTTTCAACTGCAAAACATGTCATATTTGCTTTCTAAATTATATATTTATAATTCTCAGTAGATTATACAAGAAGATCGATTAATGTAAGAATTTAGCAGTTAATAGCATTATTCTTTCAAATGTATTTTAAATGAATTTAACTACAAGATATATGGATAGAAAGATGGGTAAACAATATCGTAGCAACCTTCAAACCCAAGATTTTCTTTTCTCTGTCCTATCTTTTTTACTTAATTTCTCTCTAATGCTATCTGTTAAAAATGAATGGGAAAGATGACACTATTTGATAAAATATTTAAGTGGGTATAGATATTTATATTAAAGTATAATAAGGATGTATTGGTAATTATGCCATTTGTTAAATTTTATAGCATAAATTTCAAATAAATCATTTTATATTTTTAAATCCAAAGCTCCAAAAATTATAAAAAAATATTCATAAAATAACTGATCATGCTTAGAAAACTTTGGTGAAATCAATTTGCAAAATAGACACTTAACAGTCTAAAAAATCAAACTTGTACTGATAGATTCAATTCAAAAATTCAGAAACAATGAAGCATTTTGATACTAGATTCAATTTTATTTTGATTGATTAAAAGAAACAAAGCAGCCTAAGTCTAGCTTCACCTAAATTAACTAAATAATGAGTAAGTTAAACCAAAATAGATTCATGCAAAAAAACGAGGTAGAGAAATAAAAGGTGGTTTACATAAAATTCTTACCCAAAAAAAAAAAAACAATCATTAAAAATAATCCCGGTAATTAATAAAATTCACTAGAAAACACATTTATTAAAGAGCTTTACTACTTTTACCTGATCATGCCTGTTGAGTGCCGCAAACTTTATTTCAGCGGCCAACAAATCATTTGCAAGCTTCTTCTTTTGTTCTTCTAGCTCAACATTTAGACCCTTCAGCTTCTCAATCTCCTCCTTCAGGCACGAAATTTCTAACTGCATATCTTTCACCAAGATCTCATTCGCATCCAATCTCTTCTGCAAATCTGTAGCCTTGTCATCATGCTTATCCTCACATCTACTGGAATTTATATCTAATTTTCTCCGAAACTGAGCATACTTCTCCACCGGTGGAACTCCTGGCCGATACCCAATCTTTGGATCCCCTGCCTCCATTTCCCTTTTGTAAGTAACGTTTTCTCCATCTAATCTCAGCTTGTTTGGAAGAATTGATCTTTTGACCTTTGGATTAGCTAAGGACTCCAAAGAAATTGGTTTTGGCCTGCCTGTTGTTTGAGTTGAGACTCTGTTTGCTGATTCTAACCTTGGAATCTCCCTAACTCTTGAAGCTTTTGCACGATTTGAAGGTGATGAGGTTGTAGAGGAAGATGTTTTACTTTCTGAAAGCTCCTTCATAGTATGAAATTGACTGATGGGGACTGCTACTAACAGTTTAATAAGATCATAAGATTGACCTCTCCCAAACATGCAGAAGAAAGACCAGACATGACCTTGACTTATGTGCAATTTTTAGGATCTATCAACAAAGACAAGCAGCTTGTGATTCTAAGTGACAGGTGATATTAGAAAAAGGAAAAGTACTGGCAGTGCAATAAAATAAATACAAAGGAACGGGTTAGTTGTACAGCATTTATTTATTGGGATGAAATGGGACAAAAGATAATATTATTTATGACAGGGTGATAACAAACCTCACTAGGATTAGCTGAAGCTCTTATATTTAAAGAAATAAAATAAAGTGAATATGATTGTTAATCACATTTGTAATCCTTGATTTGGGACATGCAGTATATGGATATTGTTATGAGAAAATTGTGTTTGATTTCTCTCTAGAGTTATAGAACAACTTAAAGGATTGGGAAACAAGCCCACATCAGAGAGTATGGTTTTATTGATGGAAAATCAAACAGAAATAGACTATCCTTTTTTTTTCAAGGGCAGGGTAAACGTTCAAACCCAACCCACCATGATTCTCAAAGCTTTCTCATCCAGTGCTGCAATGTCCTACATGTTCAAGCGCGAAATATACTAACTTCAAAGCCAAATGCAAGCTCACAGTTATTTATCTTAAAAAAGAAATCATTGTTAATATCAAATAAAACACAAAATTAGTGTATTGCTGCTTTGTAATATTAGCCATTGACACTCACAACTAAGGAAGAAATCTTCACAGAAAACTAGAAAGTGAGCAATGCCATGAAAATTTCTTCTCAAGTAACCTAAGCATCGCTTTAACAGTAATTCTTAAAATAATTAATGCAATACATAGCAGAGAAAAGACTATTGGACCTAGAAAGTCAAATGTGATAGTATGACTTCATTATCAAGGAGCCATATTTTCTTTCCAATCTTGTCATTCCCTAGTTGAGCTTATAGCAAAAATAATATGCTTATTAGAAAACTTTTTTATCACAAATCTGTCACTCAGATCCCAAATTCTTTGACAGAAAGGCTATATTTTTCAATTCATCTATAAGCATTATTCACTTTAATAACATCCAGTACTACTTTTATAGCAGTAAATCTATGATCTCTTTAAAACCCAATAAAAGGAAGCTAAATAATCATATAAGCATTTGAATTAACAACAAAAGAAGCACACTCTTAGGGACAAATAACATTCACACCTTAGCTTAGAAAATAAGAAAATCAGCTGAATGCCAAACAAGTATGACAACGACTTGCACTCAGTCAGAATAAATATCTTGACCTGCTTTAATCACTTTTTGCTGCCAATTCTTGGACCCAAGCAGCCAACCAAAATCCATTGTATGTGCCAACTGGATATATGGACCACAAAAAATTGTGAGTTCCAAACTCAACATACAAGATTACGTTTACTCGTATTTGTAGGGGCCAGCTAACTAAGACGATAAATATTTGAACATTTTAGTTTACAAAATATAATTATTGCGACATTAAGGTTTCGTTTGGGACGGCTTTCTTACTGCTTCTTAAAACAATTTTTTAAAATAAAAATTAAAATTTTTGTACTGGAAAGCAACTTTAAGAAGCAGTAAAAAAGTTGTCCCAAACAAATGCTAAATTTATGTTTTGACACTCAAACTTTTGGCCCAAAACAAAAAAGTTCTCTAATTTTGTATGCTATCTCTTCCTTCACGAGAAGAGAAAACAATATTTGACAAACAAGCCATTGTCTCACTGCTAAAAAACAAGCTTCTTCCCTAGAGCTATGGCCCATTTATCACAGCCATCAATCAAGCATATATATCCGAATAAAGCATACACGAGATATCAATCATTAAGGAAAAACTATTATGTGATTCTATGAACCATGTGTTTTGTCCTTGCATTACAGTATTATTATGTCCTTAAAATTTAATAGAAATATAATATAAAAATTTTTAATTAATGAAATATAGATAAAATGCATGTATCCCTTGGAAATTTTGGGCGTGTAATTAATAATTCCTCATCATTATGGCTTCGTTTGGGATGGCTTTCTTTCTGCTTCTTAAAGCAGCTTCCTAATACAAAAATTAAAATTTTTATACTATGAAGCTGCTTTCAAAAAGCAATAAAAAAGCCGTCCCAAATGAAGCCTAAGTGTGTTATGCTTGGCAATCTACCAAACATTTTAGGTACAATGGAAGATATCTCCCATTAACAAAATAACTAGTGGATGTATTTTAGTATTTATGATGATGAAGAAATTAGAAAAGTATAATGGACATTTTACCTAATCCTTGAATGTAGCTAAAACACAATTTTCCACACCAACTCGTCATTTCAACAAAACGGGCAGCTTACCTTACTTTGCACCAAGAAAATACCTTCAGGTACACTCCATTTCAGGTCTTATTAAATAAGATTTAGCTTAAATCTCCTCGAATAATTTTTGGGGAGTTTACATCCTATTATTTTGATAAATACCGTTTCTTCTAGATTTGATAGATTTACGAACTTCTTCTCATAAACTTTAAGTACTAAAACAAAATAGACAAACAGTTTATCAGTATTTAACAGGGTTTAAAATTTATCAAAACAAATAGTTTTTAAATTTTAATGATCTCGAGATTTATTAAATTTAGATTCACAGAATTTACTTAGAGTTCTCCTTCAAGGATTTTTAGCAAATAGAACTTCGCCATTAATTAGAAAAACTCCTCTAGCGATTCCCATTGAAAGTAGTACGTTTCCTGCATTTCAGCTCCAACTTTAGAACAGAGGAAAGTCCATCGATCTTCCACCTGCTCCCTTCTAAAAAATTTTCTAACCATCCAAACTTAATAAATTTTATTAATTACCAAAAACACCAATTGTTTTAATAAACAAAAAGAACAAATAATCTAAATAATCGAAGTTCAATGAGAAAAAAATGGAGAAAAAGATCAGTACTCACATGCTCAGAACATTTAATCCTCAAACGCAGTTAAGAACTGCAGACCAAAAAAATCCAGTGATTTTGAAGCAAGCATTAGAAAATATACTAAAATAATACTACTAATAAAAAAAAAACGAATTTTGAGAAGCCTGCCAAGATTTCCTCACATTAGAATAGAACTAATTTACAAAAAAACCTAATTTTTTACCTCGTTTTCTTACAAAAGTATTAGTATATTACCTGAAGAGAGCGAGAGAACGGACAGGGAGAGTTCCTGGATGCTGAAGCCAGTGGAGGAAATGAACAACGGCCAATTATTATGGAATACGAGGCTACTAAATTTATATTTATATCTATAAAGGTGCCGTATGAAGACCGGCAGAAGGTGATGGTTCAAACAATCTTGCACCGTCCATTCCATTAGTCATTGATGAGCGGCTGGATGAATGTAAGCGTCTTACCAAGAAACATTTCATAAAATATAGTACACCTTATTAAAATTTATTCATTAAAAATAAAGAGATATTGCTATCTAATTGCTCAAGTAGTTTAAATTTCAAATCTTAAAAAATAAATAAATAAATAAACATAATTTTATGCTAAAAATATAAATATGTAATTGTGTACTTCTTATGTATGTTACTTTTTGGCTGAACTAAAAAAATAGAAAGTGCTAAAAATTAAATTTTCTTATAAAAATTTATCATTGTCATTATAATTAATTATAGAGGCATGAATCTATATAAAATTTTGTATGAATTTTATTTTCTTTCATTTATTTTTTTTCTGGATTATTTGAATCGGATCACATGAATCTATTGCAACTATGTTGATAGGTAAGTTCCATACTTCCATGTTAATTATAGATTGATTTGAACAAGGACAAGCATCAAATTGGAATGGATAAGTGCTTAGAAAGCAAAGCTCACATCGAGCAACAACCATGCATCTAACAAAATGGACCCACAGCTAATAATAAGGGTGTTAATATATGGCACGACTTGAAACAGGGGCGGATCCGACTCCTTTTTATAGGGTGGGCAAATTTTTAATTAATTAAATAACAACAACAATAATATATAAATTGATAAATTTAATAATAGTCATGCTCAACAATTTCAAGTTTTAATTCTCTCAAAATTTATTAAAACCTATTTGAGTTAAATCATACTTGTAGGCAATGATGCTAATGTCTATAGATTTGAAGCTAACGAGCGACACTTATTTCCTATAGATTTGAAGCCAATGATGCTATTGTTCTAGATGTCTCTTACAGAAACAAATGAGCCGAGTCGGTTCGTGAGCCGATTTGAACTCGACTCGATAATTAGCTCGCGAGTCGAACTTATTGAGCTTCGAGCTGATGAAAATAATCACCCACAATTAATCTTTTTCTCATTTAATGTCTTATGTCCAATAAATTTTCCATAACTATTAACAGCAACTGCCCATATCCTCCTGCCATGATTCTTTCATCTTTAAATTGCAACCTTCTCTTTAAAATGGACTTCTTTCATCAGCACCGTCTGAGCTCTCTCTCTCTCTCTATTCTTAATCCTTCCTCATTTCACCTTCTCACCGTCGGAGCTCTCTCTTCTTTTGAAGGATTAACTAAATCCTACTTGTAACCAAACATAAAAAATATAACCAAACATTTCACCTTCTCCTCACTTGCATTGTTTAAGTAATCCAAACAGGAATGAAATGTAATGCTAATTTAAGTAATCCATATATATGCTAAGAAGTTTACATAAAAAATAAGCTCAACGTCAAATCTTCCTAAATTATATTTGCTAGTTATTTGTACTCTAGATCAGGAACCCAACTATGTTCGGCAACTATGGCAGCATTCAAACATCTTTTTAAAAAATTAGATTAAATAAATGTTACCTTCAATCCGGCAGAAGGCTGCGAAGAATGGCGAGAAGAATGGCGAGAATGGCGACCTCTTTAAACCATCAAGAATACTACGAAGAAGAAGACTAGATGATGTGAAGATGAAGGTTGCGACTGCAATATGCGAAGACGAAGGGTCAAAGGTTGCACGTCAAATGTGACTGGGGGAGTCAGGAAGACGTGATTTGCAATAGCTGTTCGAAAGGCGAGATTGTCAGAGACGCACTGATTGATAAAATTAGAGAAAAAAATTATTTTTGAGGGTGGTAGAATTTCAAAATTGCCCTGCTTATATATTAAATTTTTTTTTTAAAGGTAGGCATTTGCTCACTACCCCTGAATGAATGAGGATCCACCACTCGCTTGAAAATCTGATTCAGACTTGACCCAAAAATTTTGTGTTCAGATCTACCCTTTAACAAACGGGTCGGGTTCGGATTGATTTTTTTTTCTTAATTAATATATCGGGTTGGGTTCAAATTAACCTACGAACCCGGAAACAACTTGTTTGACTTGAAATCGTGCTAGAAACCACGCTTGCCCCCATGCTTGGGCTCGTGCTTACACCAACATTTGTGTCATGCTCACACACATGCTCCCACTCACCTACTCATCTTTCCCCCTCGCGGCCTCATCCCCTCGCCTACTCACGGCCTCTCGCTGCACTCGTGGGTTAGCAAGTTGAGGGTCAACTCATGTTAGGGGCGGGTTAGGTTCGGGTCTGAATTTCTTACCATTTTATCAAATTGGGTCGTATCAATTGAAGACAGTTCAGTTTCAAGTTAGACTCAAATCTGACTTAAAAACTTTAAGTTTCAATTGAAGACAGTTCAGTTTCAACAAATAATCCCATGGATTTATATGACCTAATGTGGCTTATTATGAAGTGTTAAGCAACATTAAATTATTTTATATTAAAAAATAGTTCAATAACAATGTCAAAACAATAACAATGTCAAAAAAAGGACAAACAATTAAGAAAATCAACATCAAGGTACTAAACTATTTAAAGTCTATCATAGAAGAAAAAGAAAGCAAATCTTTCAAAGATTGGGAGCACCACAATAATTGGCCAGCTACATTAACTTGTGTTTCAATTTATTTGATTATTAAACCGGTCCCAAACTTATTTTTAGTTTCAACTGGTCTAATCCTTTATTAAACCCAAAATAAATTTACGTAAATACTACAAAAAAATCCCAAATGTTATAATTGAATTCAGAAAATTATTTTCTATTTTCTCCCTTTTCTAAAATCTCTGTTCTTCGTTAAGGATTCTACACCAACTCAAAAGATGAAGATCAAGAAGCGCATCAATGGTGCTCTCGTTGAGCGCTGAAACATTTCTTTCAGCCGTCAGCCCACTTCTCCACAGCCAGCCGCCCTACTGCCTTTCATCTTGACAGGAAGTCCTCGGTCGCCTTCATCTGCCAGCTTCAGCCATCAAGAACAGCAGTCTTCAGCCAGCAGTCTTCGTCTGTCTTCGGTCGTCCTCTATTTTTCCTTTCAAGAACCAATCACCAATTCATCCCAAAGCCTATCACCAGCTGCTGTCCTCCAAGAATCTGTCGTTAGCTGTTCTTTTCAACACTCAAGAACAAGTTATTCTTTCTTCTTTCGAAACTGCAACTGGTACCAATTCAGGATCCTCATCCTTCCAAACATCCATCGTCCGCAAAGACCAACCAACATGAAGAACATCGATTTGACAAAATCTCTCCTAACAATGCAAAACCAATCAAGAATTACAATTCTCTGAAATCCAAAAAACTCTACAACAACCTCCATTGGCTCATCACTTTAACAATTCCATGTTTTCATGCATTCTTGACTAGTAGCTTGATAGTTTATGTATTAACCGCCCACCTCCTCTACTCCATCAAGATCCTTCCTCTTTTCCGGCATTCTTTGTTCTACCGATGTTATCCCTTCTCACCATCTCCTATAAGTTTTTTCCCCCTTAAATCAATGAAAAATAAACTTCCCACTTTAATGGATTCGACATCAAAACATGGACGTTTAAAGCACCTGAATAGTTCGGTTTTCATAACACTCCTATTGTGTTAACATAGCTTCCTTTTATCTTGAATGATCTGCGGCTACTTGGTCCGAAGGTTTATGAATGAAATGTCTTTTTGGTTCTTTTCCATCTCTTAACTTTGATGACAATATTATTTTTCATGGCAATGAGAATGTTAAGCAACAAAATATTCTTTTGGATTCAAAGATAGTACAACAACAATGTCAAGAATGAATGAATAATTCAGAAAATCAACATCAAGATAATCAAATATTTAAAATATATCATAGAAGAAGGATAAAAAATCTTTTAAAGATTGGGGCACTATAACAACTAGCCGTCTACAAAAACTTGTGGTTTAAATTAATTCAGCATTAAATCGATCGCAAACTCATTTTTAGTTCTTTTATTTTACTTGTCTTGAACTAACTGATCTAACCCTTTATTAAACCCAAAATTGATTTATGTAAACACTTTAAATAGACAACAAAAGTTGTAATTGAATTCAAAAAGCATCTTTGCCCTAACTTTATCAATTATGCCCATCACGCCTGCTAGACGCCAGTTCGCAGACCATTTGTTATTCTTGCCGCTTTCACGAAATCGCATCTGATAATCGACATTCCACGTTCGGTCGCCGCCTTCATCTTCGTAGTCCTCTCCTCTTCTTCCCATTCAACATTCAAGAGGTCATTGCATTCTCTCAAATCCTAACCTCCGGCACTTCGCAGTCGGAAGTTCCGGCTCTTCGCAGTCGTTGCCTTAGGCACTCGTCATTCATCAAGGTAGCTTTAATCTAGTGAATAATCTTGTTCTTTAGGCACCTCCCTGCTACTCCAGTGGCCCTATTTCTTGTTGAACGAGCATCAATTAGTTTTTAGAACATTTTAAACTTGTGTATGATGAGAAGATCTCATAAGTTTCAACGCCCATATAAATTAAAACATGAAGAGGTTAACATGAAAATGAAAGGGATGGTGTGTACTGCATTTTTTCTTGTTCTTCCTTTTGCAGCTACAATGATTTTTTTAATACTATTTTAAACTTGTTTTACAGCTGATGAGGACTACATTAGTGCACATTTTGAGGATCGTTTTCTAGAGCATTTTATTTTTGGCTGAATTTCCCTTTGGAAAACTAGAGGGGTAGAAGTAGAGAGTCAGAGAAATCATTTGGAACTCTTTTGTTTTATATAAGAAATGAAAAATGATTTTTATTTTATTTTATTATGTTATCATTTGTATATGGTTCTATTTTATGAGTTTTCAAAAGTCTTAATTCATTGCCAAATTGCTCATCCTTTAGGAAAGATTAGTTGTAGTTTTTTGTGAGTTTCTGAGATGTGTAATCTATAGGTATTTCTTTGATTTTATTGGATTATTTGAAGCACTCTTTTTTCCTTATATAGTATATTGTTAAACAGGTTTTAGTAAATCTTGAGAGAACTAAAACTTGAAAATTGTTTAGCATGACTATTATTAAATTTAATCAATTTATGATAAATTATTATTATTATTATTATTATTATATTTTTATTTTTTATTATTGTATTATTTATTTAATTAATTAAAATTTTGCCACCCTAAAAAAAAAGGAGCTAGATCCACCCCTCCTTTAAGGAGTCTACACCCACTCAAAACATGCATTCCCCTTCTTGATGTAGATCAAAAAGATTATCATGAGGCCACTTAACTCTAAAGTTTTTTATGACAGTTTTTATGATTTCATCAAAAAAAATTAGTTCAATATTTTAAGATTTCAACTTAATATTACATAAGGAGTTTTATAATTTTCCCCACTCAAGTATTGAAAGGTATTGTCAGCATTCTTAAATATAACCCTAAATCACCCACCTAATATACATGAATCTAGACATGGATTTGACAGATTCATAAGTTTGCTCCCACTATGTCATTTTTTTGTGCCAACAAGAGTTCAAGAGATAACTCTCATTGCGTAGCAGTTTATCTAGTATGACAATTATTCCCCTTCTTCAAGCTAGTGTATTTCTCTTATACAATTTGTAGTAGCCCAAATGTTTAAGCATTGAGATATGTTACTTTAATATACATATTAAATAAATATCCTATTATTAGTGTCATTAAAAGTTATTGGGACTCTTGCACCATATCTTTTAGGATATTTTTTTTCATGACATTGACATGTAAAGACAAGGTCAGAAGTCATTTACAAATATAAAATATTAGTAATAATTTCATCCTAACATATAAAAGTGTCCTAAAAAATTGAAGATATTAAGAGAAATTTCTATGATATTTTAAATTAATTGAAGGATATTTATAAGCATCACAAAAAAGAAATAAACATATTCTTATAAGCTAATTTCTTTTAAAATAACATTTTCTTGCATTTCAATATCATTATTTTTAACTTTCATGGTTTGGAGATGAATGCATGCATGTACAATCTAACATTGTTATGTTGAAAAATGCTATATTTTTGAACTATATAAACTCATTTTCATCCAAATATATGAATTAAGTTTTATTTGGGATAACTTTTATACTACTTTCTAAAACAGCTTTCTAGTATAAAAAATTTTAGTTCTAGAAATTTTTGTTCTAAAAAATTACTTTAAAAAATAATAAAAAAGGTGTTCCAAATGACAACTTAATTGAAGAAAATTTAGGATGTGGATATTTAGAAGAAAATAGCACAATTAAATTTTAATTAGGATAAAGTTCAAAGTCTTTTAAGATTAATAAAGTGGATAGAGAATTAATTAAAATTTATAACATATCACCTTAAGTTAAATTAATAATTTAAATTTTTATTATCTAAAATTTCATCTAGAAACTGAATTATTGAAAAAATGCCTGAATCTTCAGGGCCAACCTTTATTATTTTTTTATTACAACTATACCTATTATTTTTTACCTTCAAGTCTAAAGTTGTGGAAAAAAAAGGTATAGGGAGCATGTGGCTTTTTAATTGTCAGAGGACTAATTAAATTTCTTTAGGATTCTATTTGCCATCAAATCTTTGTTGATAATCATTTAGTTTTTTCAATCAGTTTCCATTGTACTGATGCATATCAAGTCAGTCAAGAATGGCCAACTCTAAAATGTTTTAATTAATTAGTTTTACTCACCAATTTTTTACTGTTGGCATGAAATTTGATCGTTTCTGCAATTGCTGCAGTAAATGAGGCAATCATAGGATGTTACTTCTTCATAGTGCTATCAACTTGACTTGAAGATGAAATTTCCTCCAAGATTAATACGTTTGAGTCAATATTAAGAATTTGTTTGGGACAGCTTTCTTGCTGCTTTTTAAAACTATTTTTCAATATAAAATTTTATAGTTTAAGACATTTTTGTACTAAAAAGATGTCTTAAAAAGCCATAAAGAAGCTGTTCCAAATGAAACCTAAATTGAATCAATGAGCTGGTTAATGAATCACAATTGATGGGAATTTTTTTATTAGGGTCAAAAAAATATATCGAGCTAGACATGCAAACTCTTGGTTGTGACAAGAGGTTAGCCCATATTCCTGAAGAACTTGATTCCTATAGTCAACACTCCTAATATGGAACCTAATGACCTACTGAGTTTCCTATGCATTTGACATACAAGAAATACAAAATAGAATGGACGAGAAGGATTTCAACCCCATCATCCATTTTGATACCTACCCAAAAGCCGCATTGATAGGGCATGAATCTCAATGCATATTTGAATTGAAAATTTTCAAAAATAAATTCGATACCATCAAAACTCCAATTTCATTAAACTCATAATCAAATTAAATGTCTCGATGAAATGAACCTAATTATTAGTTCGTGAGGGTCGTTAGACCTCTTAGAATAGTCTCAAGGCTAACCGGGGGGGGGGCTGAATTGGTTATTTTAAAATTTAAATTTCTTGGATAAATTTGAAAACCTTTTTATAAAATTCAAAATCACTAGTCCTAAAATACGCATATGCTTTTTAATGAAACAAGTATCACATGATTTTTCAATCACAGAAATTTATGATATGAAAAATAAAAATGCAAGAAAAATAAATAACGAAAGAAGAACATCAGATTTTATAGTAGTTCGGTCAAACTTGATCTACATTCACTTCCTGGAGACTCCTTCTGGTATTTTGCTATAACAGTAGTGACTCTCATTTAGCCCCCACAGATAGGCGAAGAAGCCCTCACAAACTATCTTCCTCCTAATCGATGCGGCATAGTACCAACTCCTTTTACACTTTCCAAGTGATGGCAGTGTACCGTCACGACTTTTTTCACCCTTCTGGTGAAGGCAAAGCACTGTTATCCTTTTTCACCCTTCTAGTGAAGGAAGAGTATCGTTGTTCTTTTCAAACCTCCTAGTGAAGGCAGAGTACTATCATCATTTTTCACCATTCTAGTGAAGGCAGAGAACCTTGAAACAATGTTATTAATCTTCTCTCAAAAGTCTCCAAAGGATATGGGTAGAAACTTTGAAGAAGAAAAAGAGATCATCGCTTTGGGCAACCTTATGAATCCCTCAAAACTTCCCCTCACTTGTTCTCTCACAATCTCTATCGAACACTCACACTGTATTAAGTTACTTTCGTACAGACGATGTTTAGAGTACGAAATAGATACGTACATGTTCATCCCGACGAACATCTAATTTTTTCTGAACTGTTCGTACTATATGATCTATGGTTCATACAAACGACGTCCAAAGTATGCAATAGTGGCATATCTTTTTGTCTAGATGAATAGGTAGATTTTTTGAACTGTTCATACTGTATGATCATAGGATCGTACAAACGACGTCAAAAGTATGAAATGGATGCATATCATTTTTTTCCAAATAAAAATGTAGATTTTTTGAACCGTTCATACTGTACAATCATAGGATCGTACAAATGACTTCTAGAGTACAAAATGTTTGAGGCCATTTTCGTACCAAATGAAATATGGTTTGTTTAAAACTGAGCATACTATACGATATGAATTTCGTAAAATACATTATTTAGAGTACAAAATCGTTTCGTACTGGACGATCTTGTTCAATTTTGAACTGATCTTACTGTATAATGAAAGTTCGTACAAACGACAGTTAGTGTATGAAAATGGCTCATACATCATAATACAAGCAAATTTTGAATTGTTTATATATACGATCGGCATCGTATTGTACGATCATGGATGATCAAACTTACAATTTTCAATTTTCAGGATGACTTTTTATGTCTTTCATATATAAGGTCCTTAAAAAATGTATGGGATGAAATCTTCGTATTTTCTTTGAGAGAAAGTGTGAGAGTATTTTGAGAGAGTGTTCGAGAGTATAGAGAGAGATCTTTCAAGTGAAAATTGCAAAGGTCAGGATATCTTTGTATGTTTTGTCGAATCTTTTCCTTAGTTCTTTGGAGTTGATCGTGAGAAGATCTTTGGAGAAGACCTGGTTCTCTGCAGACCCCTAGAGGGTGTATGTAAAAGGATGCCGGTTCTCTGCCGACACTTAGAGAGTGTGAAAGGATGACTTTACTCTGCTGATACTTGGAAGGTGTGAAAGGACGATGGTACTCTATCACACTGAGGATTGGTGGAAGATAGGGTATTTCTAAAGGCTTATCTGTCTTACTTTGGGAGTAATAGAAGAGTCACTTTGATAATAGTGCAATACATGAAGAGGGAGTCCTTAGAGAGTGGACGTAGGTCTAGTTGGACCGAACTGTTGCAAATTCAGTTTTCATGTATCAATGGCTTGATTTTGATTGTTTTGCGATTGTGACAAATTTACTTTGACTCATTATTCTATGAGATATTTTTTCTTAAACCAAGTGATGAAGGGATATTTATATCATATCCAATTGGTTTTCTTTGAGTTAGGTCATTAATTTCAAAAGACGATTCTACCCTAAAAGAAAGTCCGAGATAAGGATAATCATGATCGAATATTCTACCGCTCTTTGGATTGTAGATGATGTTAACTCATTAACTCACAAGTTTTTTAAAAAAAATCAATCACATGGAATTCTACATCATATTCATGCCTTGGGTAAAAAAAAAAATCAAAAAAAAAAGAAAAAAAGGGTCTTTTGATTTGCTTTCTTTGTTCCCTCCTCCTTTTTGAGAAGTCAAAAGGGGGAGTAGTTTAGGATTTTTGCTTACACTTTCGATTCCATATTTCACACT
>NW_021319930.1:808050-904584 GCF_001605985.2 Dendrobium catenatum
TCCACACTATTGTTTAAAAAAATTGTATAGTTGTTTTAGTTTTATTATATTCATCATACTATATAAAGGGGGATTGTGTGGCAAATGAGTCGAGATATTCAATGAACTATATTTTGATTGATGGACAAACACTCTTTGCTTTTCTTCATACTGCCTGATTATAAATCTCGTGAGCTTTCAGTTGAATGATTTCATTAGGTTCCAGATACACGATAAATAAATCAGCTCATGGAAGAGACTGATGATGGCATTAGATTTATAGCGTCTATGAGTCACCGTACATACCATGTAATCTCGGTCTACTTCTTCTATTGTGGCTTGACGTCCTTGCTCACATTGTATGAATATTTGACTGAATGTTAGTACTTCTACACACATCTACACAGCACTTGAAGAGATAGAACTTGGTTTACTCACATTGGCCCGAGACGATATTACTTATATAATGCTATACTGCGAGTAATTCAGATGTAAGTCACATAGGATTCAACAGAAGATCTAATCAGGATTTTTAGTCGGTAAGGATGGATCAGTGCCGTAAGGTTAAACACCTGTTAACAATCGGCCTGGACCGATTAACAATAACTGTATCACAGGCCAGACGAATAACAATATTGCCTCAATACAGAAGAAATTGCCATGTCATGATCATATTAGGCATTCTAGATTATTTTGGAAATCTGGCGGACGATTATTTATGGCAGGCGATTAGATCGGCCTGTGGACGATATTGTTAATTATGCTAATTGACTCAACAATCATGGGAGAATAGAATAATAGAGTATGATTGATACAATCACATCGTCCTGGATGGATCCATGTTAAAAACCTCTTTTGGTTGCTATCCTAGCACTCAAGCTTATTATAGAGGGTCGGACAGCTACTAACTTCTAGGGACGATGCTTAATCGAATCTGAGATCAGTATTTTCCTTTGATTTGCACGGATCGGCCGTGGATGATAGCAAATACGATCAAGCACAAATGTCTTTTTATCGTCTAGGGATTGCTATATTGGGCCGTTTATGGTGGAAAGCACTGCTTCCTGGTCTATGTGTGACTGATGAAGTGCTTCTGTGACTGCAATTAATGAGCTCCTTTGAAGCTCTTCTATTTAAGAGCTCTTGTTCAACATTTTTGAACATCCTTGGCTGCTCTCTTGACCTGAGAAAACCTAAAGAAGAGAGAGAGAGGGAGAGAGAGAGAGAGGATCTTGTGAGGGGGAGCTTGTGAGAGGATTCACAAAGGTTGCTCCAAGCATTGTTCCACTTCTTCTTCCCTAGAGTCTCTTGTCCTTGGAAGGTTTGGGAGAGGTAAGTTTCAGCAAGTGATCGTGGTTCTCTTCCTGCTTCAGGAGGAAGCAAAAGGAGTTGAGTTCTCTGCCTTGCCGGGTGTGGAAAAAAGGAGGTGTTTTTGTGAGGGCATCTCCGCCTAGTTGTGGGGGCTAAAGGAGAGTCACGATTGTAGTGCAATACTCGGAGGGCACCTCCGGGGAGTGGACGTAGGTCGAGTTGATCGAACCACTATAAACCCTTGTGTTCTCATTTTTACTGCTACCGCATTTATTTTCTTCCGCAGTTATTTTTGTGGTGATTTGGTTTGTGATAATCGTTCTTTTGGTTTTAAAGAATTTTTTTAAATACCAATTCACCCCCCTCTTGGTTAGCCTTGGGACTAATTCATAGGGCTTAACATCTCTAACGAACTTTCACGAACCATTATAATTTTTTTTGTTTTTATTTTAATGCACATTTTTATTTTGTTGTGGTTGAAAAGTTTTTAGTTTATTAATACTTTTAAATTATGTAAAGTACTTATAAAATGATTTTCTATTCAAGAGGCTTTTTAAATTACCAATTCACCGACCCCTCTTGATTAGCATTGTGACTATTGTGTTAGGTCTAACAACCTATAAGGAGTGGTATCCGAACCTACTTTCAAAAATTAAGGTTTATATAACTTTTTGAAAATGATTATATCTACTTTTGGAAATCATAATACACCTGAAGGGTATTCAATCACTAGACTCCCATTATTTGATAACATTCCTTTTGATTTTTGAAAAACATGTATGTATACTTTTCTTTAATCGCTTGACTATCATATGTGTATTTTAGTATAAGAAAGATACACTAGGCCAACTAGAATTGTAAATGGTATTAGAACTGAAACACCATTTGCTGATTGGATTGTAGAAGAAAAATACTTAGCATAATTAAATGCAAAATGTTTGAATTATTTTTTATTGTACACTTAAATCTGAAGATTATATGCATGTCTCTACCGATAAAAGTGGAAAAAAAATTTGGGATAGACTTTGTATCATATATGAAGGGACTAATGAAGTGAAAGAATCTATATTAAATATTTTGCTACATGATTATGAACTATACTGCATGAAACCAAATGAAATCACTGACATATACACATATTTTACTCGAATAGTTATTTCATTTAATGCTTTATGTTGGAAATTAACAAATACTGAGAAAATGAATAAAATACTTCATTATTCATCTACTTCTTTTGATGCAAAAATAACTGTTATTATAGAGTTTAAATATTTAAATATTTATTTAATTGACAATCTTATTGGATCACTAATTGCTTACATGTAATGAGTGACTCAAAGATAGATTGATGCAGGTGAGAAGCGAAAGGAAAAGAATATAGTATTGAAAGTGGATGACTTAGAGAGTGATCAGTCTCAACCTGAGAATGAAAATGATATTGACTTGATGACAAGGCAATTCAGAAGTTTTCTAAAGATGAAGCAAATGAGATGCCAGTAGTGAAATAAATGTAAGTTCCACAAAAATCTTAAGACTTCTAACGATGTGATTTGTTATGAATATAGGAAGCCTGGACACATCAAATATGAATGCCCAAATCTTAAAGTCAATCCTAGTAAGGAGAAGGTAGAAGAGAAAACAAATGTTAGGATGGGCAAAAAGAGATTGCAGAGAGATTTTTGGGTGGACTCAGCTTCAGATTCTTCAGAAATAGAAGTAGAGGAGGAAGTCACCAACCTGTGTTTGATGGTCGACAAGCTTGATCAATCAGATCAAAAAGAGGTATGTGACTTAACTTTTGAAGAGCTATTTGATGTTTCTGAAAAGATTCATACAACATATAGAAAACTCAAAAAGATGCTTGTTAGGTTGAACTTATATTTTCTAGCATTATAAAAAGAGCATGAAATCCTTAGAAAAGACCACACACTAATTGATAGCAACCAAATGAAACTATTAGATGAGTTTGATGGTTTGAACAAACATCATGAACTATTGAAATCATCCCACACTAAACTTGAAAAAGATTTTAAAATATTTGTGGATGAATCATATAGTAGAGAATATGAGTTGAAGTTTAATAATTCAAATTTAAAAAAAGCCAACTCTTATCTCACAGAAAAAGTGAAAGCTTTTGAGTATAACAGGATTCCCCCAACACTTGAATTTTTTTTTAACCTTGAACTGAAGCATAAAATTTTAAAATATAGGAAAATACAATTAAATAGACAAAGATTGATAAATCCTTTTTTCTTGTGTAAAATAGTTTTTCTTGTGGAATGTATGGCCATATATCTGATAGTTGCACTATTAATAGTAAATCATATATAGTGTGGAGACCAAATATGCATAAAATAAATCATATTTAACATGCAACTAGATTAATTTTGTCAAGAGGAGAACCCAAACTTATTTAGGTTCCCAAGACTAATGTTTGATTATCTTATAGAAATGCTCTCATACAAGACCTCGTGAGAGCATTTGATACCTAGACAACATATGTTTCAAGTATATGACTGGAGACACTACACAATTTATATCGTTGAAAGTCAAGAATGGAGGTAAGATTACACTGGGAGACAATACCACTAGGAAAGTGGTAGGCACATGTATGATTAGAAACTTGAATATTTTTTTCATTGAGAATATTTTACTTGTAGAAGGCTTAAAGCATAATCCGTTGAGTAATAGTCATCTGTGTGATAAGAGTTATAGTATATATATTTTTCCCGTTAGCTGCATAATAAGTCAAAATGGAATTGATGTTTTAATTGGAATTTGGGTAAATAATATGTACATACTTGATTTAAATTATATTAAATCTCCTAATATTTTTATTTAAAAATAATTTCTGATGAATCATGATTATAGCATAGGAGACTTCGTCACGCTAGCATAAAAAATCTTAGAAAAATTACCCAAAAAGAACTTGTTAGGATAATACTAAAACTATGCTTTACTAAGGATTACATGTATGATGAATGTCAACTAGGAAAATAGGTGAAGTTCTCCTTTCATTCCATTAAGGATCTTAGAACTAACAAACCATTGGAAATTATTCATATGGATTGTTTTGGATCGGTGAGCATTGTAAGTCTATGAGGTAAAGTATTTAGATTTGTGATTATTGATAATTTTTTAGATTCACTTGGGTTAAATTTTTATTTTATAAGAGTGAATCATTTGAAGAATTTAAAAGTTTTTCAACTTGGATTCAAAAAAAACTAGGGTATGCAATTTCATCAATTCAAAATGATCATGGAGGTGAATTTAAAAATGAAAAATTTGAAAAGTTTTAAAAAGAGAAAGAAATTGATCATAATTTTTCAGCACCTAGGACCCCTTAGTAGAATGGGATAGTAGAAAGAAAGAATAGAATATTAATTGAAACTACTATAGCCATATTGATAGATTATTCACTTTCAAAATATTTTTAGGCTAAAGCGGTCCAAACTACTTGTTATGTTCTGAACATTAGATCCAAATTGAATAAGACACACTATAAACTTCTTAAGGGTAGAACACCAAATTTATCACATTTGCATGTTTTGTATGTAAGATTTTCATTCATAATAATAGGAAAACTCCTTTAAGAAAATTTGATCCAAAATATGATAAAGAAATTTTTCTTGGATACTCTAATGTTAGAAAATCTTATAGAGTTTTTAACTTTGGTAGTTGAGGAGACCACACATGTAGAGTTTTATGAATCTGTCATTTTGGAAGAGCCAAGGTTGGAAGATGATCATATTGAAAATAACTCCCAAGAAATAAAAAAAATAAAATTGGAAGAAAATGTGGAAGAAAAAAACACTTTGCCTAGAGAATAGAAATTTTCTAAGAATCATGCTAAGGAATTAAATTTAGGTAAACCTAGTGAGGGTGTGAGGACTAGGCATGGAATTAGCAAAGAGGTGAACCATTCTACCTTTATATCGATGATTAAACCCATAAATATAAATCAAGCACTTTCAAATGAATTTTAGATTTTGACCATGTAAAAAGAGTTAAATCAATTTATAAGAAATGATGATTGGAAATTGATTGAAAGGCCAAAGAATCAAAGTGTTGTTAGAACTAATTGGGTATTCTAAAATAAATTGAATGATTCAGGAGTTGTGATTAGAAATAAGGTAAGATTGGTAGCTAAGGGATATAAATAAATAAAAGGGATTGATTTTGAAGAGACTTTTGCTCCTATAATAAGACTTGAAGCAATTAGGGTTTTGTTAGCCTTTGTATGTTTTAAAGGTTTTAAATTATTTTGAATGGATTTCAAAAGTGCCTTTTTGAATGGGCTGATACAAGAGGATGTTATGTTGAGTAACCTCCATGTTTTAAAAATTCAAAATTTCATAATCATATGTTTAAATTAAAAAATACATTATATGGACTGAAACATGCACCTAGGGCTTGGTATGAAAGGTTAAGCACTTTCTTATTAAAAAGATTATTTGTAAAAGGAAGTGTGGACACCACTCTCTTTTTGAAGAGAATAGGAGATGACATACTCCTTGTTAAAATCTATGTTAATGAAATCATATTTGGATCTACAAATCATAATCTTTATGATGATTTTTCAAAATAATGAGTGGTGAATTTGAGATTAATTTAATATGAGATTTGAGTTATTTTTTTTTGTTTTAGCATTAAATAAAATATATTAAGGACATCCTCAAAAAATATGAATCAAATAATGCTAAACTAGTGACTAAACCTATGAGTTCCTTAGTTCAATTAGATAAAGTCTCTAAGGGAAAATTTATTAATCAAAATAAATTTAGAGGTAAAATTAGATCATTGCTTTACTTAAGTGCTAGCAGACCATATATAATGTTTTGTATTTATTTGTGTGCTAGATTTCAATCTGATTCAAAAAAATTACATTTGATAGAAATAAAAAGAATTTTAAGATATTTTTCGGGAACTCAAAACTTAGGGATTTAATATCCTAATTACAACTCTTCATTTGAAATTATTGGATATTCTGAATCAGATTTTGTAGGTTATAGGGTTGATCAAAAAAGTATATCTAGAACTTGTCAATTCATAGAAAACTCTTTAGTTTCTTGGTCCATTATGAAACATAATTCAGTAGCCCTATTTAATACTGAAGTATAGTATATTGCCTTAGGTATTTGTGTGGAACAAGTTCTTTGATTGAAATAAAAGTTGATTGATTTAGTATTTTCAATTGGAACTATTCTAATCTTTTGTGATAATACTAGTGTCATACGCATTTCAAAGATTCATAATCAACATTCTAGAACCAAGCATATAGACATAAGACATCACTTCATTAAAGATAATGTAGCTAAGGGAGAGATTAAATTGAATCATGTTAATACAACAAATCAACTTGTAGATATTTTCACAAATCCACTAGTCTTTGACACTTTTAGCACCTTAAGAATTAGATTATGTGTGATTGATTTTAATACTTAAATTAACAATTCTACAAACTTGATGTGCTGTATATATGTGTCTTTTTAGTTGGTCTTTGTTTGATTGTTTTGTTTATTTTTTTGTGTGTTTTGTTTTGTATGTTTCATCATTGTTTTTTATTTTTTATTGTGAAGCATGTCACTTGTTAAAATATAAAAAAAATGATTGGTTTTGAAAAATTTTCCTAATTTTCATGCCTTATTTTTTAAATATTATGATCGTACTATAAGATATTTTTGCATCATGTATGAATTTTATAGTATATACATGGTAGGTTTCAGAGTTGAGCACACAAAACTTAGTTTTCTTATAGGGTTCATACTTTATGATGACATCATCATACTGTATGATTTATAGATATTTATCTGTTCACGTGGGGAAGGTTAACCAGTTGGGGTCAGTTATTTATTGCTGGTCGTACGTACAAAATTATATTTCATATGTATAATACAGTTGTTAGTTTCTATGGGGGACGAACCTACCCATCTTTAAAATGATCTTTAATTTTTTTATCGTCCTAGGAAAACACCTGTTCATTTATATGATCTTGTGGTCAAAAATCCTATACAAAAGGATGCCTCATAAATGGCATTTATGAAAAGTCATTTCATTTTTGGTCGTTTTAGTTCGTACGTATGAAAATAATTTCGTTCTGTATGATTTTAAAATTGTACATATGATTCAAAATTTATACTGTATGATGGGTCATTTTCCTTTAAATAGAAAGGTCTATGAAATCATTTTTCATTCACTTTCTTTTCCATTTCAAATCCTTCTAGAACACTTGTCTTAGGAATGGCTAGTTCAAGCAAGTGACCCCATCCTTCTAAGGGTTCCTCTTCTAGAAGCGGAGCGGATAACAACTTCCTTTCTAAGGCAAATGAGGATGCCTTTTTTGATGTACTCCACTCCAAAGATCGCCCCATCTAAACTTCTCATTCAAGGTTATCTTCATTTTTCTATTATGCCCCTATTTGCATCGACTCAATTCTCTTTCATTCTTACCCTCATTTATGTCTACCACAAAGAAACCTTCCAATACTTCTTGGCCAACATGAGATTTAATGAGAACCACAATACTATTAGTTCTTATATTCAGAAATAAAGAGTAGAAATTACCAAGGAAGACTTAGGCAACTTTCTTTGTTTGAGAACCAAAGGCATTCGAGCCCACACTTTGACTTTTAAGGTCTATTTTGATTGGACTAAAATCAATAAAACTCTTAGAGGTGTATCCCAAGCATGTCATTTATCTAGGGTTTACACTTTACATCAAAATGCCTGGGTCATCCAGTATGTTTTGAGAACTTATATTATCCCTAAAGCTGTTGATAAAATAAATATAACACCACTCTTGTCCATAGTTACCTATCTGATTATGACTAAAAAACCCTTTGATGAAGCCCAACTCATTATGAACTACATTTACAATCTTTATGAAATTGGGCTTCCACATCATAAGAGGAAGAATAATGTGGCTTTATTTAGTTTCCTACATTCTACAAAAGAAGTACAACCTAATTCATCATGATCCTCCCACAGAACTTTCGATCTACTTCACTGATGCCTCTTTTAGGGTATTTTTTAGGATATATCAGAGTTTAGAGAGTGATGATTTTGAGGAAGAAGGGGGAGCTCCTGCTCCAGCACTTGCACCTGGACCAGACCAAAACTACTACCAGGAAATGGTCCAGAACTTTGATCGTCTCGAAACTCATTTTGATTTTGATCAAATTGAGACGCACCTTAACCAGTAGGATGCTTGCTACAATGAAGATATGGGGTGGATCTGAGGACAGTTTGACTCGGTGAACATGAATGTAGCTACTATTAGTAATTATTTTTCATTGTTCAATCCACCACCTCCTCTAGACTAGGGCCCCTCAAAATTTTAGATGTAATTCTATCCGGTTGTTTCTTATGAGTGTTTGTATTTGCTGTTGAGATGTTTTTGCTTTGGTTGAGTGTTTTCATGTGTTGAGATGGTGTAGAATTTGTGATGTGATGTGAGTTTAGTGATTTTCTATGTTGTGATGATGTTGTCTTTATGATATGATGATCTAATGTTGTGATGAGATGATATGTTTTAAGAATATGTTTGTATGTGATCTTCATATTAGTGGAATGTTAAAAGATTTTGTTCATGTGCATTAAATTGTATCTCTTGAAATGGTTATGTTTTTTATTGACAAATATTTTGTAGTTGATAATTGGAATGGATTCAATTATATTGCTCTACAGATTAATTTTCTTACAAAATTTAATCTTTCAAAAGTTTAAATTAAATTATGATTGAATATAAATAAGGAGAACAATTTCATGTTCATATAAACAAACATTCTAAAACTATAATTGTTTCTAGATTAATGTCTTATTATTTTTTATTTTTCTTTTTCAATATGTTTATTTTTATTATAAGTAAAATTTGAATGTAGATTACTGAAGTGCATGTGTGAATGCTTGTTTAAATGTTCATTCTTGTTCATATTTTGTTCGTATTTTTGTTCGTGTTTGGTGTCTTTTTTTTATAAGGTTTAAGTTTGTTATTTTTGATCTTCATGGGAACTCCTTGTTATTTAGTTGGTCATTCTTTTAGGGGGAGCTAATGAAAAATTTTTTTGCTTTAAATGTCAACTCAAACAATCATTATTTTTCCATCATTAAAAAGGGGGAGATTATTGCAACTTAGTTCTAATAACTATGTTTTAATATCATTTATGTTTTTGATGATTCCAAATATTATTATTTGATTACTATTTCTCCTAACATGTATTGGATTTATTTATTTTATTGTTTGTAAGGGAAATCATAATTTAGACTATTGATGACTTCAAGATAGATTATATTAGGGTTTATTGTAATTGGAGTATGTACTTTTTTATACTTTTGTTGAGTCTGAAAGAGTGTGATTATAATTGGATAACTGTGCACACACACACTGGGGGAGTTTAAAAATTTGTAATTTTTTTAAAAACTAATTGTACTGTATGATTTGAGATTGTACGGGACGACTTTTCCAGATTATTCCTCCAGAGAATAGTTAATCGAATTATGACATAATTTTTTTTTCTAAGTCTTGTTCGTACAGTACGAAGTCACTTTTGTATAGAAGATGTTTAGAGTACGAAATAGATATGTACACGTTCGTCCCTATGAACATCTAATTTTTTATGAACTATTTTTTCTATAAGATCTAAGATTCGTATAGATGATATCCAGAGTACAAAATAGTGGCATAATTTTTCATCCAGAAGAACAAGTGGATTTTTGAACTGTTTGTACTGTATGATTATAGGATCGTACAAACAACGTCCAAAGTATGAAATGGATGCATATCTTTCATCTAGATGAACATGTAGATTTTTTGAATTATTTGTATTGTACGATCATAGGACATATAGATGACTTCTAGATTAGGAAATGGTTGAGGCCATTTTCATACCAAACAAAACATGATTTGATTAAAATTGATTAAAATTGAATGAACTGTATGGTATGAATTTCATACAATAGGTTATTTTGAGTACAAAATCATTTCATACTAATTCATACTGGACGATCTTGTTCAATTTTGAACTGATCGTATTGTATGATAAAAGTTTGTACAGATGACTGTCAATGTATGAAAATGTTTCATACATCATCGTTCAAGAAAAAATTGAACCATTCGTACGTACGATCGGCATCGTACTGTACGATCATGGATGATTAAACTTGTAATTTTTAGTTTTCAGAATGGTTTTTTTGTGTCTTTCATATATAAGGTCCTTAAAAATTATATGGGACAAATTATTCTTCATATTTTCTTTGAGAGCAAGTGTGAGAGTGTTTGAGAGTGTGGATAGAGATCTTTCAAGTGGAAATTGTGAAGGGTTAACAAGGTTGCCCAAAGGTGAAAATCTCTTTATATGTTTTGTCAAATCTCTTCATTACATCTTTGGAGTTGCTCGTGAGAAGATATTTGGAGAAGATCCAGTTCTTTACTGACACCAAGAGGGTGTGAATGGATGCCAGTTCTCTACCGATATTTGGAGAGTGTAAAGGATGATGATACTCTACCGACACTTGAAGGGTATGAAAAGATGATGGTACTCTACTGCATCGGGAATTAGTGGATGAGAGGGTAATTATAAAGTCTTCTCCGCCTTGTTGTGGGAGCAAAAGGAGAGTCACTTTGGTAATAGTGCAATACCTGATGAGAGAGTCTTCAGGGAGTGGACGTAGGTCTAGGTTGACCGAACCACTATAAATTTTTGTGCTTTTATTTTCCACATTTTTATTTTTTTTACACATTTTAATTTTGTTGTGGTTGAAAAGTTTTTAGTTTATTAAAACTTTTGTATTATGCAAAGTACTTATAAAATGGTTTTTTATTCAAGAGATTTTTTAAATTATTAATTCACCCCCCCCCCCCCCTCCCCCCCCCCCTCTTGGTTAGCATTGAGACTATTACGTTAGGCCTAACAACCAATATGTACTTTTATGTTTTAGCTCTCCCTCCTATGTATCTATGCACGGTTATCTAATTAAAATCACAGTTTCTGATACTAAAGAAATTAAAATAGAAATATACATACTCTATTACATTAAATTCTATTCTACCCTGTATTGATGTCTTCAGCAATTTGGAGTACAATTTTCTTAAAATATTAGCACACAAATAAATAATCAAATAAAAATATTCAAGATATGCTAGGAGAACCAATAAAATTATCAACATAATAAATAGTTTTGCTATCATCAAAATCATAAGCTCAACCTTGACTCCTAAGTTGCAACAATCTTTCCTTTTTTTATGATGATAAAATAATTATTATTTGAACTACTAATTAATGTTCTTTTCTCCTAAGCTCCCCCTCAATGAGTGAAATAGTAAAAATCATTAGAAAAAAGAATTTCATCGTACAAGAAATTTCATCTTTTAAATCAAAGCACAAACACAAGAACAAAAACAAAAAACCCCATTAGAAAATACCATAAAATAAACACCACTAGACTTTCAAATAATATAAAAACAACACAAAACTTCAAAAAATCACTTAGAACCTCCACCTTTTGACATCAACAAAAAGAGGACAATTCCCTAAAATGTAAGATGATATGAACTAATCTGACAGTCGATAAAGAAGAGAATTTTAAATATTTGCAAAAAAAAAAAAAATTCTTGATGTGAAAAACTCATATTTTAAATCAAAGAACAACTAAGATAAGAATAATTGATCAGAATCAATGTTTGTTCTAGAAAACATAAATATCAAATAGAATAATTATTGAAAAAAAGAATAAATAAAAATCAAATTGTTTCATATACATGAGTTGAAGTTATTGTTAAATGTATGAGTTTTTCCAAGAATTAAAGATTTAGAGGAAAGAAATAGAGGTTGTGTGGGCTCATTTTATGCCTCTTTTTAATTTTGGTGATCATTGCGCATCTTTGATTTTGAATTTTATTTTATGAATATTACACATCTTTTCAAGTTTTTGTGCATCTTTTCAATTTTGGCACACTTTGTGTATCTTTTGACATTTTGTTCTTTCCACAACCTAAATCAGCAAGTCTTGGCTTGTGTGATTATCTTCCAAAAGAAAGATAAATCCACAAAATAAAACCTAATATATAACAATATGAGCAACATAGTAAACAAGAAAATTATAAAAAAAAAAAAAAACATCTTTTTGCAACAACGATAACTATAAGATATATGTCTATTAAAATACCAAAGATGATATCCTTATTTAAATCTAATTATAATTTTATTTAAGGTTTGAGAGAAACTAAAATTTGATAAAGGAAATAACAATGTAATGCAAAAACTTTAAAATTTTCATTCTTTAGATCAACAATGTTAAATTAGTTGATAGTAACTTATAGAAACCTCTAGAGAATTAAAAATAGAACAAGTGAATCATTGCAAATTTTTTTAAATGAAATAACAATATAACATAGATTCAAAATGAAAAACTATTGATCCAATACCAAAGATACAACAGATCCAAAAACATCATAATATAATATCATAAAGACTAAAAAATCAAAACATACATCAACAAAAACTAAACTAACTAAACTAATATGCTGGGTGATCTTGATCTGGAGGTGGCTGTAGAGGATTCAACATAGTAAAGTAGCTATTGATTGTAACTACTTGAGTATTTATTCAATCAAATTGTCATCTAACACAACCCATATCTTTATTGTATATGACATCCTACTGGTCTAAGCGAGTCTTAATATGATCAAATCATTAATCAAAATGAGACTCAATTTGATCAAATCGCTGGATCATTTCTTGATAGAAATGATGCTCAAGTCTAGGAATAAGTGCCAGTGTTGGAGTAGGTCCTTATTCTTCTCCAATTTCATCTCGCACATCCCCTTAATCCCGGTGAAAAAGAGAGTGAAATGAAGCATCAGTAAAATAGATTGACATATTATCTAGAGGATTGGGATGAATAAGATTATACGTTTTCTCTACAATTTAAGCAATTAAGTGACCTAAAGCCTCATTCTTCTTACTTCTGGTGGAAGGAAGTCTGATGTCAGTAAGGTTGTTGATGAAGTCCAAAATCAATTGGGCTTCATCAATAAGAGTGTTTGACATTATAAGATATGTGATAATAGAAAGAAAATAAGTGATATTGATTCGATCATCAGCTTTAAAAATAAAAGAAGTTTTTAAGACATGTTAGATGATCATAGCATTTTAATTTAGGGTATGAACAAGAGCAAATGTGAAACTGAAACTATACCCCAAAGTGTTTGATTTACTTGAGATTAGTCAAAATCACTTCTAGAAATCGTTGAATGAACCCTAACTCCTTTAGTTCTAAGATGGAGAAATGTACCTAAATATTCCTTAGTTATTTTGACTCTTTGATGGAAAATATATGAGGTCATTCTTGTGGGATTTTCTCTCATTCTTAGGTTTGCAAGAAAATAATAGAAAGTGTTTAAGTGGAATGTATAGATTAAAGTGAGAATAAAGAAAAAAAATGAGTAGAGTCGAATAGAGGCATTATAGAAAAATTAATGTCCTTTTGAATAAGAAGACAATATGGAGTGATTTTTTTAAGAGCAAATTGATCAAAGGCTTATTCATTTTCTTTGGAAAGAAAGTCATCATCTCGTTCAACACAAGATTAAATCCCCCTAGAAGGACATGATTACTTGCTGCTGCTTACCATTTTAGAAGGATTGAGCACAAGAGTTGAAAATGAAAAGAATTGTGAAGAATTTCAAAGCAACGCATCCAATTTATAGAAAATAAAATATTTTATACAGTACAAAGTTGGGATCGTATGTATGATTTTGGAAATTATACCATACGAATATGGGTTCGTACGTATGAATGAAAAAGGTTAAGAGCATTTATTTTAGTGAAACGTCTTTTCATAAAGTTTCTTTTATGTTGAGTCATTTCATATGATCTTTGAATAACCTAACCGTACAGGTGAATAGGTGTTCGTCCTGGACAATATGTTAATAATGATCATACCTACCAGTTAGGTTCGTTAGTTTATAAAATGACAACTAAATAGTACAGATGAATAGGTGTTTGTATAGATGATCTTTGAAAAAATAACTGTCCTTAGAATTCCTGCCCTTTTCATACAAATGAATAAATTAAAGGTTCGTACAGATGATGATGTTTTTATATAGTATGATCACCATATAAAATATTAAATTTCTTTATCTATTTAACTCAAACAAGAAATTATATAAAATATAAGCAATTCATATAGTACGATACTGGTTCATACAATATGAACTTAAAAGAAAATTTTGAATTTCTACCTGATAACCAAGATATTTTTCCAAGATCTATACCACAAAATAAAAAGATAAATTGAAAATAATAGATAGAGAAATGTCAACTGAAAATAAATCACGACAAAGAACAAAATACAATCATAAATATAAAGGAAATACACCACAAACATTATTTACAAAATTACAATTGGTAGGGATGAATATCAATAACACCCAATATGGTTCTTAAGGTACTGAAAGTTTTGAAAACCAATGATTTTGTGAATATATCTGCAAGTTGATTTTTAGTTGCTACATGAAGTAGTTTAATTTCCCCTTTCGTGACATGATCCTTAATGAAGTGATGCATAATATCTATATGCTTAGTCATAAAATATTGAATTGGATTCTTTGAAATGCAAATTATACTTGTATTATCATAGAAAATTAGAATTATATCAATTGAAAAGCCTAAATCCATGAGTTACTATTTTTTAACCATAGAACCTGCGCCACACAACTTCCTAAGGCTATATATTCTGCTTCAACTGTAGAAAGGGTTACTAAAATCTATTTTTTACTAGACCAGGAAACTAAAGAATTTCCAATGAATTGATAAGTTCCAGAAGTAGTTTTTTGATCGACCCTACATCCTACAAAGTCTGAATATGATTATCCAATGATTTCAAAAGAAGTGTTATTCCTAGGATACCAAATTTCTAAGTTTTGAGTTCCCAAAGGACATCTCATAATTATTTTAATAGCAATCAAATGAGATTCTTTTGGATCAGCTTGAAATCTAGCACAAAGATAAATACTAAATATGATATCAGGTCTCCTAGCAGTCAAATAAAGTAATAACCTAATTATCCCTCTAAATTTCTTTTGATTAATATATTTGCTTTTAGAATCCTTATCTATATGAACGGAGGAACTCATTGGAGTATTGATTGGTTTAATATTATCCATTTTATATTTCTTTAGGATATCCTTAATTTATATTGATTGACTAAAAAATGTACCATCCTCTTTCTATTTTATGCTAAAATAAAAAAAGTAGCTAAAATGTCCCATCAAACTTATTTCAAATTCCTTACTCATAATTTTTTAAAAATCATCATAAATATTTTTACTAGTGGATCCAAATAATATATCATCAACATATATTTGAATAATGAGTATGTCATCTCCTACTCTATTCAAGAATAGAGTGGTGTCCACACTCCATTTAACAATGGATCTTTCTAGTAGGAATGTACTTAGCCTTTTATACTATATTTTAGGTGTATGTTTTAATCCATATAATACATTTTATAATTTAAACTTATGATTAAAAATTGTGAATTTTTAAAACCTAGTGGTTGCTTAATATAAACATCTTCTTTTATCACCTCTTTAAGAAAGGCACCTTAACATCCATTTAAATAATTTAAATCCTTTAAAACAGACAAAGAAGTATCCTAATTGCTTCAAGTCTAGCTACAGGTGCAAACATCTCTTCAAAATAATTTTTTTCTATTTGATTATACCCCTTAGCTTCCAATTTTACCTTATTTCAAACCACCACACATGAATCATTCATCTTATTTTTAAAAAATCACTTAGTTCTAACGAAACTTAATTTTTTAGGTCTTTCTGCTAATTCCCAAATATCATTTATAAAAAATTGATTCAACTCTTCCTACATTGCTAGAATCCAAAATATATCACAAAGTGTTTGATTTACATTAGTGGATTCAATCATTGAAATAAATATTTAGTGGTTCACTTCTTGTTAAGTCAATGCCTAATTTTAACTCCTTCACTAGGGTCTCGACCTAAAATCAGTTCTTTAGGACGACTCTTATAATATTTTCATTCTCTAGGCATTATATTTTTCATTTCAATCTTTTTTTCAAGATTTATAATTTTGATTCTTTGGGAGATCTCTTCAACATGCTCTTCTTCCAACCTAGATTCTTCATAAACATCAAATTAATCAAAAACTACATGTGTGGTCGCCTATATAACCAATGTTCTTTTGTTATAAACTATATATGATTTCCAAACACTTGAATATCCTAGAAAATTCCCTCATCAGATTTAGGATCAAATTTTCTTAAAAGAGTTTTACCATTGTTATGAATGAACACTTTGCATCCAAAATTATGTAGATGTGAGAGATTGGGTTTCCCACCCTTAAGAAGCTCATAGGGTGTCTTATTCAATTTATATATGATATTTACCCTATTCAGAACATAATAAGCTATATTAACTGCTTCAACCCAAAAATATGTATAAAGTGAATATTTAGCCAACATGGCTTTAGCTGCTTCTATCAAGGTTCTGTTCTTTCTTTCAATAACTCCATTCTTTTGAGGGGTCATAGGTGTTAAAAAGTTGTGATCTATTCCTTGCTCCTTACGAAAGACTTCAAAGTTTTTTATTTTCAAGTTCTCCACCATGATCAATATGAATTATAAAAATTTCACAACCTAACTTACTCTGAATCTAAGTAGAAAAAATTTTAAACTCATCAAATGATTCACTTTAGTGATAAGAATCTAATTCAAGTAAATCTCAAAAAATCATCAATAATTATATATCCAAAAGCTTTTCTTCTTAGACTTACAGTGATAACATGTCCAAATAGGTCCATGTGAAGTACTTTTAAGGATTTGCTAGTATTGAGGTCTTTGCTTGAATGAAAGGAGGACTTGACTTATTTTCCTAATTAACATGTATCACAAAGATGATCCTTAGTGAATTCTAATTTGGGTATGCCTCTTACAAGTTCTTTATGAGTACGTAATCTCATAAGATTTTTCATGCTTGCATGACAAAGCCTTCTATGTCATAACCAAGATTCTTCAGTAGTGATTTTTAGATAAAAAATAATAGAAGATTTAACACTATTTAAATCAAATATATAAATATTATTTACTCTATCTCGATGCAACACATCAACTCCATTTTGTCTTATTATGCAGCTTGTAGGAAAAAAAATTATATTAAAACCCTTATCACAAAGATGGCTAATACTTAACAAATTATATTTTAAGCCTTCTACCAATCATACCTGATTTTACCACTCTCCTAATGGTGTTATCTTCAAGTGTTACCTTACATCCAGTCCTGGCCTCTAGCAATATAAATTGATTTGTATATCAAGTCATATGTTTTGAACATATACTATCTATGTATAAAATGCTCTCATAAGGGCTAGTATGAGAGCGATTATACAAACTTATCAAATATAAGGCTTGAGAATCCAAATAAATTTGGGTTCTTCTCTTGACAATGATAATCTAGATGTATATTTGGTATGCTGTGATTGATGCATCTTAGGTCTCTATACTAGATGTGTTCTACGATGAATAGTGCAAGAATGGGAAATGTGACCCAACTTCTCACGTGAATAACATTTAACACTAGAAAAAGGATTTATCAGTCTATATGAGTTATAATATTTTTTCCTCGGTTTTGAATTTTTAAGCTTTTAATTAGAATTATAAAATTGTTTTATTGTGGGTAGTATCTTATTTTTTCAAAAGCTTTTAATTTTTCTTATATGAATTTGCATTTTTCAAAATTGATTTTTAAACCTTCAATTCATGTTCTCTTTGATTTGATTCATCCATAAACACCTTATAATTATTTTTAAGTTCATCATAAGATATTTCCAATAAATCATGCTTCTTATTCAAATTATTAAATTCATCTAGCAAAGCCATGTGATTGCTATCTATGTCAATGTGATCTTTTCTAAGGGTTTCATACTCAATATTAAGGTTCTCATGTATTTTTTTGAGTTTCCTCTATATATTATGAATTTTCTCAAAAACTTCGAATAATTTATCATAAGATATGTCACATACTTCCTCTTGATCTGAATGATCAAGGTTATCTGCCATTAAACATAGATTTATAACATCCTCTTCTACTTTTATTTCTAAAAAGTCTGAAGCTTAGTTAGCCCAAAAACTATTTGTATCCTTTTCTTGCCCTTAATCATGTTAGTTTTCTCCTCGGCTTTCTCCTTGTTAGGATTAGCTTTAAGATTTGGGCACTCAATCTTTATATTTCTAAGCTTTTTGCATTCATAATAAATGACTTCATTAAAAATCTATGTATTCTTATTGAACTTACCTTTATTCTAATGTTGACGTCTTTATTGCTTTCTCTTAAGGAAACTTTTGAATTGTCTTGTCATCAATGCAATATCTTCTTCATCCTCAGGCATTGACTGATCACTCTCTTAATCCTTAACATTAAAGGCTATATTATTTCTTTTTGCTTGTCACATACATCAATTTATCTTTGATTCACTCTTTGCTTGTAAGCAATCAATGATTCAAAAAGATTGTCAATAAAAAATATATATTCAAGTCTTTAGACTCAGCTATGACAATTATCTTTGCATCATAAGCAATAGGTAAAGAACGTAAAATTTTATTAACTTTTTTAGAATGTGTTATTTCTCTACCTAAAACATGCAATGAGGTAAAAATCTATATAAGCTGTGTATATATATATAAAATTGACTCAATTGGCTTCATGTAAAATAGTTTATAGTCACGTAATAAAATATTCAACCTAGATTATTTCACCTTGTTTGTCCCTTCATAAGTTATGCAAAGTCTATCCCAAATTTCTTTCTCAATTTTATAGGTAGAAACACATATAAAAGTAGCCATGATCGTATTTTAAAAAGTAGTCTAAACTTATGAAAATAATCTTTGATACCACTTATTAGTTCGTGAGGGTCATTAGACCTCTTAGAACAGTTCTAAGGCTAACCAAGAGGGGGTGAATTGATTATTTTAAAATTTAAACTTCTTGGATAAATTTGAAAACCTTTTTATAAAATTCAAAATCACTGGTCCTGAAAAATGTAGATGTTTTTTAATGAAACGAGTATTATAAGATTTTTTAACCACATAAAATTAAGATATGGAAAATAAAAATGCAAGAAAAATAAATAATAAAAGAAGAACACTGAATTTTGTAGTGTTTCGATCAAACTTGACTTAAATCCAGTCATAGAAGATTCCTTCTCTAGGTATTGCACTATTACAGTAGTGACTCTTTTTTAGCCACGACAATAAGGCTGAGAAGCCCTTACAAACTCTCGTCCACTAACTTGATGCGGCAAAGTACCGATGCCTTTTATATTCTCCAAGTGATGGAAGCATACCGTCACATACGTTTTCACCGTCCTAGTGAAGGTAGAGCACCATTGTCCTTTTTCACCTTCCTGGCGAAGGTAGAGTGTTATTTGTTAAGAGAGTTGCTAATTGCATGTTTTACATTCTTGCAACTTGTATAGTTTTGATGATTCCAAATATTATTATTTTAAGTTTTGTTATCTCCTAACACTTTTTGGAAGATTTGTTTTTGCTCTTGTGTGGACTAATATTTCAAAAAATTCGAACTCCAGACTAATGAAGACTTCAAATCAAATTCAGCATGAGATAGTTTATAAATTGAAGCTTGTATTTTTCTTTGAATTGAGTTTGAGAGGGAGTGATTGTAATTGTGTAAAAAAACACACACTTAAGGAGATCTTTAAAAATTATACTGATCGTACGGGACAAACACATTTCGTACGGGATGATCAAGTCAGTTATCTCCTCGAAAGAGCAATAGAATGAACAGGAAGTGAAAAAAATTTATTCTAAGTCCTGATCATCCAGGACGAATTTCCTATTCATCCTAGTACGAAAATGGGCTCTGGAAAATTTTTGTCCAGACGAAATTCATATTCGTGCCAGGATAAAATGCTCTCTGGAAAATTTTTGTCCAAACTAACTCCAATTCGTCCCAGGATGAAATGCTCTCTGGAAAATTTTCGTCCAGATGAACTCCAATTCGTCCCAAGACGAAATGCTCTCTAGAAAATTTTCGTCCAGACGAAATTCATATTCGTGCCAGGACAAAATGCTCTTTGAAAAATTTTTGTCCAGACGAACTCAAATTTGTCCCAGGACGAAATGCTCTCTGGAAAATTTTTGTCCAAATGAACTCCAATTCGTCCTAGGACAAAATACTCTCTGAAAAATTTTCGTCCAGACGAACTCCAATTCATCCCAGGATGAAATGTCCTCTGGAAAATTTTCGTTCAGATGAAATCCATATTCGTGCTAGGACGAAATGTCCTCTGTAAAAATTTTGTCCGGACAAACTCATATTCGTCCCAAGACGAAGCGCACCGACTCTTAAAAATTTGGAAACTTCATGCAGTTTTTGGAACCGACCTATGGTATAACCGTTCATACTAGATGAACCTTGTTTGTACGGGACGATTAACATGTACGAAGTCAGTTCGTACTAATATATATTGGGTTCATTTCCAACTGAATTAAGTAACATCATCTGGGATGATCTACGATCGTACGGGATGATCCACGATCATACAGGACGATCCACTGCTGACAGACTTGAATTTTAGCAGTTTTTGGACGGTTTTTTGTGTCTTTCCTATATAAAGTCCAATATAAATTGCCACTTATTCTTTTTGACTACTGATCTTCGTGCCTACTGAAAGGAAAGTCAAGGAGAGAGTGTGAGAGAGTGTTTGAAGGAGGATTCTTACTACTGGAGCATGAAGGTTTCACTTGGTACTCAAAGGTAAGAGTCTCAACTTGTGATTTTTGATTAATTCACTCTTTTCTCTCTTCCTTCTAGATTTCTTGTGAAAAAGATATGTCAAGGAGATCCGGTTCTCTGCCGACATTTGGAGAGTATGAACAGACGAAGGGTTCTCTGCCCACACTAGGAGTGTGTGAAAGGAAGAAGGGTTCTCTGCCCACACTAGGAGAGTGTGAAAGGACGAAGGGTTCTTTGCCCACACTAGGAGAGTGTGAAAGGATGAAGGGTTCTCTGCCAACACTGAGAAGAGTGTAAAAGGATGACGGTTCTCTGCCGCATCGGGTAGTGGTGGAAGAGAGTTTTGTAAAGGCTTCTCCACCTTGTTGTGGGTGCAAAAGGAGAGTCACTAGTGGTATTAGTGCAATACTCGGAGGGTGCCTCTGGGGAGTGGATGTAGGTCGTGTTTGACCGAAGCACTATAAATCTTGTATCTTTTATTTTTTCGCTACTTTTATTTTTATTTTACTGTTTCTAACTTGTGGTTGAAAAATCTTTTTCTATAAAATTCACTAAAGTTAAAATTCTCAATTTTAAAGTTTAAAAGAGGATAAAATTTTTAATTACCAATTCCCCCCCCCCCCCTCTTGGTTAGCCGCTGGGACATAAGCTTAGGTTTAACAACCTGATTCATATTGAACAAGTTTCAACAAGATTGTCCTTTTTCACCCTCCTAGTGAAGGTAGAGTACTATCGTCCTTTTTCATCCTCCTAGTGAAGGAAGAAAACCTTGACATAATGTTGTAAATCTTCTCTCAAAAGCCTCTAGATGAGTTGGACAAAAACTTAAAGAAAAAAAAGAGATCCTCGCTTTTGGCAACCTTGTTAACCCCTCACCACTTCCTCTCACTTGATCTTTCATACTTCACTATCACAATCTCTCCAAAACACTCACACTCAATGACCACTCTCAAGAAACATTCACAACAAAGGTTCTAAGTTAATTTCTAGACCTCTTTATGTAGAAAAGAGATTAAAAACCATCCAAAAACTAAAAAAATTAAGTGAACTGTCATCCAATCATACGATACAATCAGAGATCGCACGATATGAATAGTTTAAAAATTAGGGTTTTATTTGGTACGAATTGAGACTAACATAATTTCAACATTGTCAGTCGTCTGTATGATTGAACTTCGTAATATATGAACTATTAAAAAAAGAACAAATTTATCTACTATGATATAGTATAAAAGGAATTTCATACTATATCAGTCAACTGACTAATTAAGATCGTATTGTATGAACAGTTCAAAAGCTGAATATGTTCATTCGATACAATCTAGTATGAACCTGATTTCATAATCATTCGTATATATAAATTAAGATCGTATTGTACGAATAATTCAAAAATTGAATGTGTTCGTTCGATACGATCTAGTATGAATCTGATTTCATACTCTGTTAGTCATTTGTACGATCTAGTATCGCACTGTACTACTAGTTCAAATACTACAATCCATGATTTTATTGACTGCATTTGGAAGAAAAACTAAGTCAAATTGTACAATATGGTTAAATATCAGACAATATGATTAGTTTTAAAAATTTTAAGTTGTAACTCTCTCCCCCTATGTGTGTGTGCATGATTACTCAATTACATTCATAGTTGTTCAAACTCAAGAAATAAAAATAGAGATATGCAGACTCTATTACATTAAATTCTATTCTACCCTATCTTGATGTCTTCAGCAATTTGGAGTATGATTTTTCTGAAATATTAGTACACATAGAAACAAGAAAACAAAAATATTCAAGATATGTTAGGAGAACCAATAAAATTATCATCACAATAATTAATATTGTTATCATCAAAATTACAAGCTCAACCTTGACTCCTGGGTTGCAAAATTAACGACATAAAAAATGGTCCAATTCAAGCATGAATGAGCCCAAATGAAGGGTTTGAGCCATAATTGTAAACTTTAGGATTGAGATATGTTATGTTTAGTTTATATTAAAATATATACAACCCAATAAAAATACAAGTGCATGTGTCGATCAAGTAATAAAGTATTTGAGAGAGTATCAATCCCAAGATGAAATATTATGCTACTCACAAATGTTTCTAAAACTATTTAACCAGTCTACTTAATTTATTATATGTAATGAAATAAAAAGTTATTTCTATGTCTAACGAGAAATGCATAAACAGTTAAGACATCACTAGTTAAAGTATTTTAGACTAATGATAGTGAAATAACTTAAGTTCACATAAGTAGACTCTCCTATATTAATTGTGAATCAGAGCATATGCATCCCTAAATCTCTGTTGAGTTTGTAGGAAAATAAATAAAGGTTTATGACATTCCTATAATTATTTTATATCCATAGATCCTAGAATAGTAGAATTCCTATGTCTAGGCATGCAAGCATTCTATTTCAATTCTTCTATTTGTTTAAACATTCTTTCGTTGAGATAATACATTACACTAGATGTTAATTTTAAATTAAATGAAGAACGATAGATATTGAAAATAATTATTCATAATTGAAACCATAAGAGTAGTGATTACATAGGAAATTCACATCATTAGTCCAAAACTATGTGTTTAGCTGGTAATGAAATTAAATTTAATAAAATAAGTTACATTTATTACTCAAGGAAAAAAGAACAAGTAGTGAAGCTGAAGAAAATATAACCCGAAATGAAGAATTCAAAATAGATATTGCAGATTGGCTTTTCCCAAAGTGAATGTCCCCTTACAACTTCGCCATCCACATTCCCTTCCTTTTCAATTGATTGTCTGTTCACTATAATGTTGACCAACCACTCTAAATGATGTATCTCACTATTCTTTGGTCTCTCATAGTCTCTTTTCTATGCTCTATTAAAAGGCCCTCACTCACACAAAAAGAAGAAGAAATATTTATACTTATTTCAAGAATGAACTTATGAAGAAACAAAGAACGAGATGACCAGAATCAAGAAGAAGAGAAAGGGATGAGTTGATGGAAACAGATAATCAAATTCATTATCCGAAATGTACAGATTACATGTTTGTATAGATATTAGAATATCCTAATGGCCAATCAACAAATGCCAGCTAAGCAGAGCAAATAAATACAACTATATTTATTTCTGTTTACACTTTAACAATATACCACAATAGACAAGACCGTACTGCGGCGTTATAATATGAACTGTCGAATTCCAAATTTTCCTATAACAATTAGTTTTGCCAAGCCCCAAATAATTTCCTTGATGCCGGCAAAAACTTACCCTTTGGTCTATCTAAGTTTTATCATTTTAACCTAATTTTTAATGCCCTTGCATATTGCATTCAAGAAAGTAGTTTTAAGTCCGTCAAATGCTTGGAGGAGGATGTTTGTAGCTATCAAATCTTCAATCATACAATTACAATTTTTACTTATTGTCACAAGTTTGTTGTGATTAAATTTTAATTAACAATTATTTTAAAATTATGGCTAAAACTATCTTTTAGCAACAGGTTTTCATGTTAATCACATTTTTAAAATTATTTTATAAAAATAATATTACAATAAATACTTAATCAAAATTTTCAATAATAAATAATTATAATTTAAAACGGTATTATTATTTTTTTTTGGGGAATTAAAACGGTATTATTGATGCCCGTGATATGGGGATGATAAGGATATGTCCTTGTGTAGAATTGAAAAAAGTGATGGTGGGCCCCCATTCCTTGCATCGAACATGTCAAATAAAGTTTGACCCAGAAATTTTTTGCTCTTTATATTAATATAAGAAAATTGTAATGCTAATTATAATCCTTAAATTAAAAAAACAGATCACGAATCTCAAAGTTTTTAAAATTTCTTTAAGATAAATTAATTATATAAAATATTATTTAAAATCTAATGTGCCCTTGTCTTTAAAAAATGTACTAATTTTGAAAGTTATCTTAATAAAAAAAAATGATTTGAATACCGAGCAATTTTAAAAAATAGAGAGAGAAAAAACATATTTAATATTTTTAACAGCATATTTACTAATAATAATTCATAAAAAGAACAGTGAATTCGACAGTAGCATTGTTCTTCGTATAACCCCAACAGTGGACAATAACTTCAGATTCTTTCTCCATGAAGAAAAAGTCGTCACAGGTCGTAACCATTTTCATTTATTGTTCCCTGACTTTCGGTCTCTTTCTTTCTCTCTCTCTCTCACAATGGAAGCTCTCATCTCTTTACTTCATCTAACGCTCCTGCTTATCTTTCCTGTTCAAAGATCAGCACATTCCTATGTTTTAAAATCAACGTCCATTATTGGCGACCCTGGAATGAAGAGAGACGAACTCAGAGTGGCATTGGAAGCCTGGAACTTCTGCAATGAAGTTGGCACAGAAGCTCCAGGAATGGGCAGCCCAAGGCTTGCAGATTGCTTTGATATCTCTGGTAATAACACTTGAAAAATCTAAACTTTCCTTACTCCAAATCTCACAATCTTCTCTTTCCTCAGGAAATTCCTTGAAACACAGAGTGGATGAGAAAGACAACAAGCTTGGTGTAGGGAAGCCATTCCCAGGTCTGAGGGCTTCAGCTCTACTGAACCCAGACCTTTATGCAGTCGAGAAGGAACTGTATCTTGGTTCTCTCTGTCAGGTCTCTGAGAACCCAAATCCCTGGCAGTTTTGGATGGTCATGCTTAAAAATGGCAACTTTGATACTGAATCTGGACTTTGCCCACAGAATGGAAAGAAGGTTGGGCCATTTCTTCAATATGGGAGGAGATTTCCTTGCTTTGGGAAGGGATGTATGAACCAGCCAGTAGTTTTTCATCAGCAGACCAGTCTTTCAGAGAGAGGAGAAATGGTTGGAAGATTCTATGGAAGTTATGATTTTGATGCAAAATTTGGAGATGGAATTTATGATTTTTCATATTTTGAGGTGATTTGGAGGAAGCGGAGAGGAATGGGAAGCTGGGTTTTTAGTCATAAGATTAAAACTTCAAAGAAGTATCCGTGGCTTATGTTGTATTTGAGGGCGGATGCAACCAGAGGATTTTCTGGTGGATATCATTATCAAACAAGAGGCATGATGAAAACTGTGAGTTATAGATCGCCTCCTTCTTGCTTGAATTTCATTTAAATTCTCATATTATAATTATAAGTAGAATATTTTTTTAAATACTACAATGCTTAAGTCATAGTTAAGGTAAACAATGTTGAAACTTTCGTTGTTTTTTGGGTTTTTGTTTTTGTTTTTTTTTTTTTTGTTTTAACGGAAATATGTTTGGCTATATATATATATATTAGAAATGAGTGAAAATATCTAATGAGATGTTTTTAATTTTCTTTGAAATATACACATTTATTGCGTTTTAATTAGGACATTGAATGCATTTCCCCGACTCCCTTCAATTCCAAAGCCTCTGCTTGAAATCTCAGCAGTAACTTTGGATGATCCAATAGCTGTAAAGAGCTGCCTCACTCCTGTAACTTAGTTGTCAAAGTTGCATTAATGTATTCGCCCTGAGTACTCTTAGTTCAGAGGCCTCTGCACCATCTGTGAATGATCCAAGAGCTGTAACAAGAAACAAATGACACATCCATACAAAAAGAACTTGTGAGCCACCTGTTAATAGTCTTGTTCCTTAGATCATCGAAAACTATAATTAAAGAAGGTACAAGAGATTGTAACAAGTAATTAATGACTCCCTCGTCCAAAATGCATTTGTCAATCACCTATTACTCAGCTACAAATCTCGAATCATCCAAAGCTATAACTGAATCTGCAATTAATCAATTCCCACAAGCCCTCTTAGCTCCGAGGACTCTACTTAGAATCTAACAAATTTCTCTCTTCCTCTCCAGCTCCCAGAATCACCCAACTTCAGAGTAAGGCTCACTCTCAACATAAAAAAAGGTGGAGGCCCCAAGAGCCAGTTCTACCTCATGGACATTGGCAGCTGCTGGAAGAACAATGGTTCCAAATGCGACGGGGATTTAACCTCCGATGTTACACGATACTCCGAAATGATCATCAATCCTGAAACACCTGCTTGGTGCAGCCCCAGCAACCTCAATGCCTGCCCACCATTCCACATTACTCATGACAACAACAAAATTTTTAGAAACAACACTGCTAACTTCCCCTATACTGCATACCATTACTATTGCTCACCTGGCAATGCTCAATTACTTGAAGAGCCTTATAGCACCTGTGATCCATATAGCAATCCACATGCACAGGAGATTGTTCAGATACTTCCTCACCCAGCATGGGCACCCTATGGCTATCCATCCAAAGCCGGCGAAGGCTGGGTCGGCGACCCAAGAACTTGGGATCTTGATGTCGGCGGCCTATCCAGTAGACTCTATTTCTATCAGGTGATTGATTCTGCTGCTATTTGTGATATCAGTTCAGATTCTATTAATAACTAAATTCAAAACTTTTTATATGCTTTGTAGGATCCAGGAACCAGTCCTGCTAAGAGAATTTGGAGATCAATTGATGTTGGAACCGAAATATTTGTTGGTGATGGTGAGGAGATTGCTGAATGGACTGTTAGTGATTTTGATGTAACTGTTTCAAGCTAAGGGGAATAATCTTTTTCCTTCTTTTTCATCCGTAAGGCTTGTTTGGTTGGCACTGCTTCAACGCCAAATGGCCACATTATGAAAATTTTTATTTGTATAAAACTTATTGAAATTATTTATTGACATATAAATATTATTGCATGTATCTAATATTCATAGTAACAACCTATTATTCTTAGTATTGTAGAATATTCTTATTATTAAGAATAATTTTTATTTATAATATTTTTTTATTGTTCTCCTCTATTATATATATATATCAAAATATTATTCTATTAAATATAGAGAATTGTAATTCTAATTTCTCTAAGCCTGTTTATCTTTGTTTATCTCAGCTAATTTTTTCTATCTTTTTCTTTTGATGATTTAGAAAGTATGAACTTAAATTTGAAATCCATTAAATAGTCTTCTGAACTTAGAGCAGATTATATTTCTTTACCAATTATACGCCTTAACCACACTTAATGGCTTAACTTAAGCTTTAGGGTCCAACCAAAGCCAGGAAATTGGTAATGTTATGTAGATCTGGTTTGTTGAGAAATTATATTCAGGCAATTGGATGAGGGTGGAAGGAATTATGATTCTAGTTGTTAACCAAACTTCTTTAATATATTTTCTTGCTGAATATGTTGTTAAAAATGTACAAATTAAATTCCCAGCATAATATTAAAAACAAACCCAAGAGTAAATTACAATGGAGTGACTGTATAATATTCTAACTTGAATGGCAGATGCTTTGATTTCTCTTAAGCTATAAAGTCATACTAGAAGACATTGGAGGGAGAGAAATTTTTAAGCATGAATAAAATATTTCTGATAAAAAAAAAACGTTTTTGTCTACACCAATGAATCTGTTGCAGAGTCACTTTCTTTGGAAATTAAGAAAGGGAAAAAGTATTGCAGTTTATTGACTTTGTTGGAGGTCTTACATTTCACCAATTAATTAAAGAAAGATTTGATTTTTCTATCAATAACAAATGATAAAAGGGCATGAAATTAACTTTTTTTTTTTACTAAAAATGATTATCTGAATATCCTGTAGAGCAAAAAATTATGTCGAGTTGTAAGTTTTTTTTTATGCAGATGTTTGTTTAGCTTAGCATAATTGCTTGCAACTATTTTCTCGATCGTTCTTACATTTTTGATATTGAGATCTATTATCTTTCTGGAGTAAACTAGTCAAATCAGGGAGTGGGAATTATGCTCAACTGATTGATATTTTAGTTGAAAAATTCAGAGAAAACAAACTACTGGTCAGTTCCAATTGAGAAATTTTACTTTTTAGTAGTTTTATTTTTTTATAATTTTTTTGAGAGTTCAATGATCTTCTGGCAGACCTCATTGGATTGCACTAGACGTCGATTTTCTGATTGTATTGTTCGCCTGACATTATTGTCTCCAATAAGAGATATATGAGAAGAAACGAAACGGCTTCAAGAAGAGCCGGAGAGGAAGAAGAACAAGATCAGGTGAAGAGAAGAGAATATTATTATATCAACCACAGAGATACAAAGGCTACTAATATATAGCTGAGCAGATGGCAGAGAAACTAAATTTACAGAGAACTAAATAATTACAGAAGTATCACTAAGTATTTATGTATTCTAATATCGTCCCTCAAATTATGCATTCGGAGGCCGAATGGATAATTTGTTTCGCAGTTCATTGAACTGTGTTGCGGAGAACGGTTTTGTAAGGATGTCTGCTATTTGATCTTTGGAGGGAATATGTACTAGTTGAATGTCACCAGAAGAAATTTGTTGCCGAATAAAATGGTAATCGATCTCAATGTGCTTTGTGCGAGAGTGGAAGACCGGATTTTTGGCAATGGCAATGGCCGAGGTGTTGTCGCAGTGGATGACCGTTGGAGCTGGCTGCGGTAGATGAAGTTCAGCGGCATGGCGACGTAGCTAGAGAACGTCTGAAGTGGCAGCAGATAGTGATCGATACTCAGCTTCCATAGACGATTTTGCCACTGTAGCTTGTTTCTTGACTGTCCAATATATGAGGTTGGGACCCATGAAGGTGCAAAAACCAGAAATGGATTTGCGATCCGTAGAGTCCGAGGCCCAATCGGCATCGGAATATGAATGTAGAGTGAGGGAGCCGCGGGTGATCGGCAAGACATAAGTACGAGTCCCGCTAATGTATCGGAGTAGTCGCTTGAGAGCTGTGTAGTCGCGATCCGTAGGTCGCTGCATATGTTGGCAAATTCGGTTGGTGGCAAAGGCAATATCTGGACGCGTGATCGAGAGATATTGCAAGGAGCCAGCCAGACTTTGATAGAGTGACGGGTCGGAGAAGGGAGTCATGTTCGTGTCGTGTTTGCTGGAGTCTGGAATGACTGGTGTGGGAGCTAGCTTACAGGAGTCGAAACCTGCATCATGAAGAAGTTTGGTTGCGTAGTGTTCTTGTGAAAGAAAGTAACCATTGGGGGATTGAATCACCTGGATGCCAAGGTAGAGCGATATGTCACCGAGCTGTTTGAGAGCAAATTCGGACTGTAGTTGTTGAAGCAACCGGCGAATGGCTACAGAGTTATTACGTGTAACTAAAAAATCATCAACGTATATGAGAATAAAAATTTGAGCATTTGCGGTATCCAGAATTAAGAGTGACGGATCGGCCCGGCTGAAGGAAAACCCTTGAGATTTTAGAAAATTTGTGAGTTTTTGAAACCATTGGCGCGGGGCTTGTTTTAATCCGTACAAAGATTTGTGGAGTTTGCAGACTGCGTTCGGTTGCTGTTGGTCGACGAATCCAGGGGGCTACCGCATGTATATGTCTTCCGGGAGATCGCCGTGAAGAAAGGCTTTGGTGACGTCTAGTTGATACATAGGCCATTGACGTTGGAGCGCGAGGGTGAGAAGTAAGCGGATGGTTTGCATTTTGGTGACAGGACTGAAGGTTTCCGTGTAGTTTATGCCGAACTTCTGATCGTATCCGAGAGTGACTAGTCTGGCCTTGTAGCGGTCCACCTGCCCGTTTGGAAGAAGCTTAGTTTTGAAGGTCCATTTGCAGCCAAGGACCGGTTTGTTCGGCGGAGCTAGAACGAGAGACCAGGTGGCTTGATTGGTGAGAGCTTCAAATTCTTTATGCATGGCGAGACGCCAGTTCTCGGATTTCATGGCCTGATTATAAGTAGTGGGTGTGGTAGGAGAGGTGTTATGAACGAGAAGATTGATAACTTGTTTGGGTTTGCGAATACCCAATTTCGACCGGGTTTGCATGGGGTGAGGGGGAGGTTTATCCGAGACGTGAGACGGAGCAGGGATGTTGAGTGGCGAGGCAATGTCATGATGGGTAGAGTTGGCCGGAGTGGTGGGTCGAGGAGAGATGTGCGGGGTAGGATGTTGAGGTTGGGGAATGGATGGAAAAAGGAAGAGTGGGCTGAGATTGAGCTGAGGTGGGGATAAGGAGTGACGGGGGGAGATAAATGGACTGGATCGGATCAGTGGGTGTGACCTGGTTAGAATGTTGTTTGAAAGGAAAACTATGCTCGTGAAACACCACATGTCTAGATATGTGAGTTTTCCCGGTGAGAGGATTGAAACATTTGTACCCTTTCTGGAGAGGAGAGTACCCAATGAAAACACAAGCTTGGGAGCGAGGGGTGAACTTGTCGTGAACGTAAGGACGAAGCCAGGGGTAACAAAGACACCCTAAGGTGCGAAGATGTGTGAGATATGGCAGATGACCGTGTAGACGGTGATAGGGAATGCTGTTGGAAATGGCTTTGGAAGGAAGAAGGTTGATTAAGTAATGTGCAGTAGCAACGGCTTCCGCCCAGAATTTGTGCGGAAGGCCGGCTTCGAGAAGCAGCGCGCGAGTAAGATCAAGAATGTGACGATGCTTGCGTTCGGATATGCCATTTTGTTCAGGTGTGTGAGGACAAGAAAGTTGGTGAAGGATACCATTGGTGTGCAAAAAAGATTTGAAGGCATGGCTGGTGTACTCACCAGCGCCGTCAGAGCGAAGAATTTTTGGTGTGGTATGAAATTGGGTGCGAATCATGTGACAGTAATTTTGAAATGATTTGAGTGCATCTTGTCTGGAAGAAAGAAAATAGAGCCAGGAATGTCGCGTGTAATCGTCGATGAAAAGAATATAGTAGCGATGTCCGTCAAGGGACGGAATCGATGTTGGACCCCATATATCAGTATGAATTAAATCAAAAGCATTAGTAGTAACAGAATTGCTTTTATTGAAAACTATTTTGTTGCTTTTGGCCTTATTACAAGAATCACAAACAAACAGATGTTTTAAAATAGCTAAATCGGGAAAATTTCTGGCAAGAACCGCAAGAGAATCTTGGTTGGGATGGCCAAGACGAGCGTGCCAGGGGGTGAGGGTAGTCGTCGCCGTGTTCAGGGCCGTGTGGCTGCTGTCCGGAGGAATGCTAATGCGGAAAGATCGTTATGCAGTCGTCCAAGAAGTAGAGGATGATTGTCCCAGAGATCCTTCATGATAAATCCGTTAGCATCAAACGTAATAGAAATGGAATTGTCTTTAGTAAGTTTTGAGACCGAAAGAAGGTTATGAGTAAGAGACGGGACGTGTAGGAGGTTGTTTAGACGGAGCTTACGAGATGTATCCGGGAGAGGAAGCAGACCTTGACCGGTGTTGTGAATAGGTACATACGAACCGTTGACAGTAGAAACAGCGTCAGCTCCTAGATAAGGGGACGGGTAGTAGAGGTTCGAGGCTTCCGGCGTGAGGTGGGCAGAAGCGCCAGTGTCGAGAACCCATTCTTGGTTGGTAGCAGAATTCGGAGTGGCAAGAAGAGCTCTCGGCGGGCGGGAATCGGTGGGTGCATATTTCAAATTGCACCTGTGCCAGCAGTTCAACGCACTGTGGCCCGTCTTGCCACAGATTTGACAAGTCGGTCTTGTAGAGTTGTGAGAGTTGGTAGGAGGGGGAGCGGAGAGCGGAGTCACGGAGACAGACTGCTGGGGCTTATGCTTTCCGAAACGTTTGGCGGGATTGTTGCGATTGCGAGACATAGAGGCGTAGAGTGCCGTAGCGGACGCATTGGTAATGGAATCTTGAGTAAATTCATGCTGAAGATGAATTTCTTCATTGCAAAGCATGGCGTAAAGGTATCGAGGTCAATGGGCTGAAGGGAGTTCCGTATTGTTGATTTGAAGGAGTTGAACGTTGGCGGGAGACCATTAAGTATATGGAGCATGATGTCTTCCGGATCAATTTGAGAACCGGATGCAGAGATGTTGTCTACAAGAGATTTGATGCGGGTAAGGTACTGCTGCATGGGAAGATCTTTCATCTGGACACGATACAACTCGTTCTTGAGTTGCATGACTCGAGATCGACTGGTCGGTTGGAGTCGCCGTTCAAGAATTGCCCACGCCTCATGAACGGTGGAAGAGGTAATGATGTAAGGTAAGATTGGTTGGGATACCGTAGAGAAGAGTGCTGAAAGCAAATTGCTGTCAATGAGAAGCCAGTTTGCGTAAGCGGCGGAGGATTGGTCGGAGGGCGGTTGCACGGTGCCGGTTAGGTGGCCGGCGAAACCATTAGCAGTGAATTGCTGAAGTAGTTGGACACGCCATATCGGATAATTGTCCGTAGAAAGGGAATGGGGAGCGAGGGTTTTGATGTTGGAGACAAGGAATTTCAGCGCCGAAGAAATTTGGCTGGCCATGATGGTGGCGGGATCGGTGGAGAGGGAGGTGGGATGAATCTCTGCGGATTCTTGATCTCCCATGGAGGCGACTGATACCATGAGAAGAAACGAAACCGCTTCAAGAAGAGCCGGAGAGGAAGAAGAACAAGATCAGGTGAAGAGAAGAGAATATTATTATATCAACCACAGAGATACAAAGGCTACTAATATATAGCCGAGCAGATGGAAGAGAAAGTAAATTTACAGAGAACTAAATAATTACAGAAGTATCACTAAGTATTTATGTATTCTAATAATATAAGCCTCATCAGGAAACATTTCAGATGGCCCTCCAAATGCAAATTCTCCAGTATTTCCTTAGGATATGACAGTCCTTGATCTTGTTAGCTCTTCTGTTATTATACAAGTAGATTTTGGATTGGATTCTAGGTAGATGTCGAAGAGGTATCGTCTGGTTGAAGTAATCTTTCTCTTGAATTTTTCTGAAAAACTCATCAATTTCTCTAAAAGCGTCTCATTTAAGAGTCCAATCGTGGTGGTTGTTTATATTATTGTCATTCTCCCGTTATGATCGAGTGATTACTTCGTTGCTACAATTATAGCAGAAGAGGTGATGCATCTAGTTGTATAAGATATCAACTCATCGACATTGATGGCTTGATGCCCTCTTCAAACTTTTGTCATAGTGATTGGAGGCTTCATAATGGTTGAGTACTGAAGGGTAAGTTATAAAAACCAACGGTCAGAACCAACTTTATGACAACCAGTGCCAACATTTAAAAATCTATGGCCAGTGCCAACGTATAAAGACCTAAGATCAGCACCATCTTTATCAAAGTCTAGATCAGCTTATTAAGATTTTGTTTGAGACAATTTTCTTATTGTTTTTTAAAATAAGTTTTTGTACAAAATTTGCTAGTTTAAAATTTTTTATACTTAAAAACTACTTCAGAAACAATAAGAAAACTGTTCCAAATGAAGCATAAGAAAAAAAGAATAAGGTATTACTACCTAGCGAAATGCTAAGAGTTCTATGTACAAGAGAATTTGTGGAAAGAGAGAAGATAAGATAGCCATAATAAGATAAAACATAGTATATTTTATTAGTTAGGCCTTTAGGCCTATGTCCAATATGTGGGGAGTTGCAATAAGTTTATTATTTTGATTAAAGAAAATGAAGACAAATGATGTCTAATACCTCAACTTATTGGGCCCTTTTATAATTGAGCTTAATGTCAAGTCTAAACAACTCTCAACGGTCTTTAAGAATTTTTTCTATGAGTGAAAAATGGGGTATTTATAATTGAAGTTCTAATCTATGAATGCTCATAAGTGAAGAGTGTTGGTCACAAGCATCCAATTTTAAGATTTAAATATAAAGTGATGTGTAAAAATTATTCATTCCAAATTATCTTTATTATGATATTTTGTGCTTGTAATTATTGTATTTATGTAGGAAAATAGAAAAAAATCATACAAATTGGACTAGTGTCGCATTGACAAAGCTCATTTCAGCGCCATAGAGGAGAGCTTAGAGAAATTCGGCTGGAGAGCTTGGCATGGAAGCGCTACCTAGGAAGCGTCGGTGCTCCAAATCGCCCAGCGCTACGGTGGGAGTCAGTTGAATCGATGAACCAAAGCGATGAATATAATAGCTTGTATTTTGACCCAAGCAAATAATTTTTTATAAGTCATTTTAAGCCAAATTTGAAAATCCGTCTTTGCCCTTAGCATTTATATTTTAGCATTTTAGTTACAAAATTTTTTTCATAATTTTTCGGCATTGATGCAAATCTTTAAGAAATTGACACCTATTGATATAAATGATGATTTAGGGACCATCAAGTATTCGTTTTGCAAATCGATTTCATCAATATTTTTTAAATAAAATAATTTATTTTATGAATATTTTCTATAAATTTACAACCCCAAAATGATTTATATGAATTTTATATTAAAAATTGGTTAAATTAAATAGTTATATTAATATTTTATTATAAATATCTTAAATATCCTAAGTCACTAAGTTAAAAGCTTTTTAAATCTATTTTTTCCCTAAGTCGGGAAAAGAGAATTGTTAGAGAAATTAAGAGAGGAAAGAGAGGAGAGGGAAAAGAGAAGCTTGATAATGGAGGTCACAGTGCAATTTTCGTCAGTCGAGCCTGTGAAGAGATTTACTTGTCTCGCTGTAAGGAATTGTAACCCTATTTTAGTTTTCAATAATTTGATATTTTTGATATTTTTATGATCAAATTTAAGTTTTTGTTAATGAAAAATGAGGATAAGTTTGTATTGATAAATATTTCACCGCATAACTTTTTGTATGTGATAAATCTCGCCAGTATGAACATTTTGACTATAAAATATTCAATTTTTCACCAATTAAATTGAAAGATATGATTTTTGAAGTAAATACTTGGGATACAAATTTGATAGATTTTCATGTATTTATTCATTTATATATTTAGTACATGATATTGACTTACATTACATGTACGCAATAATAGTTGACATTTAAAACTATAATGCATATGGGTTGGTTCTTAGAATATAATATCTTGCGTAGGAGAGTGGGATGACATGTTTTCCTTTAAATAAAAGGATGGTGGTGTAATCCTAGTTATAGCATGTAATTGATTGGCTGAATTACACCAACGGGTAGAGGGTGACGACTCTTAAATGATTATTAAAAGCAACCTATAAAATTTGACAGATTGTGAGTTATGACAGATAACATATGTATAGAAGAAATCACCACATTAAAATTAAATGTCATGTCTTACTTTTCATAATTGTAGTCATGATGATATTTACGTGATTGATAGTACATTAAATAGATTAACATATTGATAGCTCATTCTAGCAGTATAACATAACATACTAACATGGTTAATCAGATGATGCTACTCTTTAATATATGTCTAATAGTTTGATATATCTCTTTTGGTTTCACTAATAATATTAATTTTATTACTGATTTTTAATATTTTTTATTGCTCATTCTAAATGATGATTGATATTAACTAGAACTAAATGTACATATTGATTCTTTTGCTTTGCATTGAAAGCAATGATAAAGTTTTAGTTTTCTGATGGGCATTTTAGCTCATTAAATGCGGTTTAAATGATTTTAGTTCAAGGCATGGGTCAAAACTAGTTGGAATGACATTGTCAAAGATTCTCATATTTTCTTTTGTTTTTCTTTATATTGTCCTTTATTTTTTTTGTAGTTAGTAGTTTGTGATAGATTAGTGATTATACTGATCTCTTAGCTATTATATATTAATTTTGGGAGAATGAATGTAGAGAAATATTTTGAGGTATATAATTGTTAGTTATTTTTATTGGATATTCAAAATTATTAATTAGAAGCTCTAGTTGATTGATTAGATTAATTAAAAATATAAAATAGATAAATCTTTTTAATTTGATTATTGGGCGTCACAACAAATGGTGAGCTGACTAAACCAACACCACCAAGCTATTGCCATAATGCTTGTTCAGTTAATTTGTTAAATAATAAATAATAGCCTTAGACTTCTTGTAAAGGGGTTAACACATTGTTGAATCATTTTTTGTGAGTGTGTGTGTGAGTGTGAGGGTTCTCTTTGAGAGGGAGTAGCTTGTGTACTTGTCCTTGGAGTGTTGTATTAGTGCGAAGCAAAGTGAAGAAGTGCAAAGGGGTTGTAATCTAAATTCCATGTTATTTACAAACCTTATTTTACATAGTTTTTCTTGTTTTTCATATGTTTCTAGTTTGTAACTTATTATTTATTCATTGAAATAAAAATATTTGTTCTTATTATAATGTGTAGCTAAATATTTTCTCTGAATCGTTGATTATTTAAAATGTTTATCTTGTTTAGAGTTGGTTTAATATTTAAAATAGCCAAGCTATTTTTAATTTCTTCATGGTTCAATTGGTTATGTATATATATATATATATATATATATATAGGTTAGGATTATTTATCAATAACTATAGGTAGGAAGGATCCTATTTAATGCTCTAATGAGCTTGATAGAGATGAGGAGTGCTTATGCTTTGATGTATAACAAAAATATGAAGAAAACCTCTTGAAAGCAACATGTACTTTTTAAAAATCATAGGTTCAAAATTTCTAAAAATATTAAATTTCCTTTCTGCATTTGAAGTTTTTTTTTAAAACCTGCACTACCCTTTTAAATCATCCACCTAGATAAATTTAGAAGTTTAGTAGGCAGCATTAAACTGAACTTAGGATATTTCTAGTTGGTTCCTCATGGGATCAACACACTTTTCATCTTTATATTAAATACGGCACGTGCACTTATGTTAAGCAAGACTTATTCTATAGAAAATTGAACTTTCATTTGAAATTTTAGTGTGTGTAAGCTAAAATATGAAGCTCTACACTTGCATAAGCTAGTATCAGTAGCTCTGCACTTGCATAAGCTAGTAGCATCAGTTCACTAAAGTTTTTGGCACCGTTGTTGGGGATATAACTAATGAAATTGTTATCCTATTTTATATTTTATATTTTTGAAATAATTGCTATTCTAATCTAGTTTTCTCTTTAAATTTTTATAAGCTTAAACATTTACTTGGTTAGTGTTGCTTTAATATTGATTGGGCATGGGCTATGGACTAGGATGTGACTTGTTGAGTTGAAATATACTTACGTTCTATTTGATATAGAATTATTGAAAGCACGCTAAAATATGCAAGTATGCATGTTGAATTTGTCAGTAAGTGTTAGAGTAAAGTGTCGAACCCACGAGGAAGTATTTTGCTTAATTGTAATTAAACTACTAGTGCTTACTTCAAATGCACAACCTATCCCACTAAAAGTAAAAATGATGTGTTGGTGTTTTTGTCAATAAAAGAAAAACTTGCAAGAAAATTTTGATACTTATGAAATTAAAGTGTTTTTGATGATGTTGACCTTATTTTTGCATAAGGTTTATCAATCAAAACTAAACTCAAAGCCAAAATCAAATACAAAATCTCAAACCAAAAGTCAAGGCCAAAAGCCTATGTCCCATAACCCTTTTCAGGTGATTTTTCAATCACCTCAAAACTAAATCAAATGACCTTGGATTCATGATTTTTCAATTTCACATTGATTAGGCATTTCCTTAGGGTTAACCCTCCAAATTTAAGGCTAATCTAAGTTCTTTAACACCAAACTCAATTGAAATCTAAAGGCTATAAATCCTTCAAATATTTATAGCCCATGCCATTGAACTCTGCATCTTGTGAAATTTGAATTTGGGACCTTCCTCAAAAAATTTGAACATATCCATAATCATCTTTATGATATGTTAAACATAAAATTTTATTATGGTGGATCGTGGTTGACCAAAATTGACCATGAGCCCACTAAACCCCAAAATCCAAGGGAAAATTAATCTTTTTCTTAAATCTCAACGTGGTTTATTCAACCAAGCCCTTAAAACCTCTTCCAATGCATTCTTATTTTATTTGGAGTGTATTGAACCAAAACCTAAGTCTTGGTTTGATCAAGTCAACTATGGTTGACCAAAAAGCTACTTAAGGGCCCAAACTTGCATTGCATGCTAGGAGAGCTCACCATTTCAAGAGATTACCTCCATTGGATCCAAAATATTAATTTGAACTTGTTGGACCTAACCCTAACCCTTGGCTTGGTTGACCAAGTCAATAATGGTTGACCAAATCAACCATATACTGAACCAAAGTCAAACTCAATGCTTCAACCACTACCAAACCAAATTCAACACTCAAAATCATTCCATTCAATATTCTAAGCATATATAATATCTTTATGGGTCATGTTTTTATTGGTTTGATTCGGTCAATACATCTATGGTGGTCAAAACTTTGTGTATGCTTGGATTTGCATCCAACATTGAAACCTTTGCTTCAAACTCCTTGGAGTTTTCTCTACAACTCAAATAACGTTCCCAATAACTCATCCTAGTCACCATTGATTGGTTAACTTGTCAGCAAATCAATAAAACCATTGAAAACCAAAATGAATTAGTGAAAATGGGTCAAATGGTCAACAACGGCTAAGCATTTCATCTACTCTAGATTTTCCTCCCTAAGCCACTCAAATCAGGCCAAAAAAACATAAAGCAACCTTAAATCAACTCTTGGACCAAGACCATGCATTAACTGAGCTAAATGAGGCAAACAATGGTCCCTGCCCACCACATAGGCCAAAACCCATCTTCTCTCACCCAAGAAGCCTTTCATCTGGCTTCAAACCACCTTGGGCAAGTGTAAAACATCTAAATAAATGCTTCAATCAATCCTAGCCATTAGCTTAAACCCTAGGGGTTCAAATCACTTAAAGGCCCCCAAACAAACCTCATTGAAACATCTAACATTCTCTAAACTGCCTCAAGACCCCAAGCCTTTTCCCATAGCCTCTCAAGACATTCTCATTCATTCTCCAAGTTTTCCCCTCCGTCCCATAGCTTCCAAACCCCATTTTGGTGAAGAGAGAGGGAAGTATAGAGATAAAGAGGATATTTGAAGGAAACTTTTGATCTAGGCATAACTAAGCCTTCGAGCCTTCAACAAAGTTAGAAAGAATCTATTTAGGAGCAAAATGAGCCCAAGAAATAAATCTATTAGGAAATACTTGAAGATCTAAAGTAAAACCTAATAATATTGGTAAAAACAACGAGAAATAACTAAAAATCTAATGAAAAATAAGAAAAAAAAAAGACTTTTTATTTGCAATAATCAAGATAACGGAAGGAAAAAACCAAGATATAGCCGCTCCACAATTTAAGAGGATGATCTATCTCTTCCATTTCGTAGACACCGTTAGAGCCTAAGACACAAACTCTGAGATGAAAACATCCACAATATGTTTGCATGTCCTAACCCTAATGAAAACTCCTAATTAAAATAAATATAAAAAATAACCAAAAGGGCTAAAAACCTTGCTTCCTTAAGCTGTGGACCACATCACCAAGGGAGTGCCTAAATGATCCTACGGGTCTGTAGGCTTTCGCTTTCTGTAGGTGTGGATTGAGTCTGTTGGATTGGTCCTTCCTGGACCAGTATAGGCATATCAATACCCTGCTCCCAAAGAACAACCTTGTCCTCAATGTGGAAAGATTAAAATTGATGTTGCAACCTATTATAAGGCTCCCATGTCGCATCATAATCTGGAAGGTCCTTCCAATTTATCAACACCTCCTTTACCCCTCATGTTCCTAGGGGCACCCCTTGTAACTTAAGGGGTTCTAATATCATGCTCAAATCTTTAGTCAATATTGCTGGCAATTTTGAACTCGTTGTGTGATGCCCTACAGCTCTCCTCAACTGTGATACATGAAACATTAGATGTATGGTGGAATTGAGGAGAAACCACAAATGATACACCACTGCTCCAATTTTCTCTGTCATCTCATAGGGGCCAAAATAACTTGGAGCTAGCCTCTTATTTCTCATGTTAATAACCATGCTCTATCTGTAAGGTCTAACCTTTAGGAACACCCTATCTCTACTTCAAACTGAATTTTTTTCTTATGCCCATCTACTTATTTCTTTGTAATCTACTATAACCTCAATAGATGCCTCTTCAATTCTTTTAATAGCCTATCCCTCTCCTCTAACTAATCCTCGAATAAAGAAATTAGGTTGCTATTTTTCTCAAAATGCACCAGTTAAGATGGCTCCCGTATGTATAACACTTTGAATGGGATCATCAGAGAAGCATAATGATATGAAGTGTTTTATACCAGCACTTTGCCCATGCTAACCACTTAGCCCACAGCTGGGGTGGCTCTGACATAAAGTATTGTAGGTATATCTCCAAGCTTATATTGGACACCTCTGTTTGTACATCTATCTACGGGAGGTAGGAAATTCTCATCTTCATTACTATCTCCTTTCGTCTGAATAAATCCCTCCAAAAGTAATTAAGGAACATCTTATCCATTTCAAATACTATAGCCTTTGATATCCTATATAATTTGATCGACTCCTTGATAAAAGCGGATGCCACTATCATAGTTGTGTAAGGGTGGCATAGAGGAATGAAATGAGCATACTTGCTATGTCTATCCACTAACATCAAAATCACTATGAACCCTTCTGATTGGGGTAATTCAGCTATGAAATACATCGATACCTCTTCCCACACCCGACTTGGTAGAGCTAAAGGTTGTAGTAATCCTCAAAGAGAAATGGCCATGTACTTGTTCCTCTAACATATCTCACATATGGCTACCATCTCCTCCACATCATTTTGTATCCCCTTCAATTAAAACTATTAGGTGAGTCTCTTGTATGTCCTTTTAACCTCTGAATGACCCCCAATAATGCTACCATAGAATTACTGGAGCAGGTGTGGAATATGGACTGATGTCTTAGCCATCACAAATCTTTCATGGTATGGAAGCCACTAACCTTTTAAAGAATACCCTAGGTTGTTACTCCCTTCCTTCAATAAATCACTCTAATCCTTCCCAACTAATCACCCCATGCACTCTCCTCCTTAATGGCCTCCCAATTTAGCATCAATTATATATACATCATTATCGTCTGTAACTCCCCCATACATCTGGATAAGGCATCTGCAGCCTTCTTCTCCATCCTTGGGCTATACTGGATTTAAAAATCATATCCCAGTAACTTTGACAGTCATCTTTGGTGCTCCTCTATCACCATGCTCTGCTCTAACAAGTACTTCAGGCTCCGTTGGTCCATCCTGATAATGAAATGCCTTCCTAACAATTAGGGTCACCACTTTTAGATGGATAACACAATGAGCATTAATTCCCTCTCAAAGATTGATTTTAGCTTAGCCCTAGCTATTAATACATGGCTGAAATAGGTGATGGGTCGATTACTTTACATGAGCACTACTTCCAATCTATATCCTAAGGCATATGTCTCCACTATAAAGACCTGAGTGAAATATGGTAGGGCTAAGATTGACACAGTGGTCATGGCCTTCATCAAGCTCTCAAAAGTTGTTATTGCCTCCTCCTATAAGAAACCATCCTTCTTTAATTATTCTATTAATGGCCATGTGATGGTGTTGTACCCCTTCATGAACCTCATGTAGTAGACTGTCAGTCCTATAAATCTCCTCAACTCTTTGAGATTCTTGGGCACTGGCCATCTTAACATAGATTTAATTTTGGCCTGATCGGTCACCACCCCCTCTTAAGAGGCTACATGCACCAAATACTCGACATTGGCCTGAGAAAAATAATATTTCTTCATATTGTCCCTTAACTAATACTCCTGTAACACCTCTAAATCCTCATCTGACCTACTGTAAACCAAGATATCATCAAAAAATACCAACATAAATTGCTTGAGATAAGGTCTTAAGACTTTGTTCATGAGAGACTGGAAAGTGGCTGGGATATTAGTGAGGCCAAAAGACATCACTAGAAATTCATAATGCCCTTTATGAGTTCTAAAAGAAGTCTTTGGCACATCCTCCCTTTCATCCTGATCTAATGGTACCACTCAACTCATCCAATGGCCTGATAGGTAATAGCTCTTCCCTGATAGTGATAGATAGGGCTTGACACTGATAGGTAATACACCTTCCCTGAAGCTGATAAAATGCTCCTACTTTCTTCATGGTGGCGATCAATGAGGTGTTTTGAAAATCTCACTAAATAGCTAAATCTGTGGCTGCATTGAAAGAGGAATGTCCCTACCCTCCTCCAATCTGATTTCCTTGCCTATGTAGCTCCACCAGATAACCTTCCCCCACCTCCTGTATGCTTTTAACCTTGATTTTAAGTGATATCATGGCTTTGGAGAGCCATGCATCTCCCATGATAACCACCCTTCTCCTTTCAACCACCAACTCCATCCTTAATGCCCCCAATTGACCTTTATGCCCCAAAAGTCTATAGACATTTCATCCCTAGAATGAAATCAATGCTCCCTAACTCTAATGGGAGAAAATCCTATCTCACGTATACCCCCTGTATGGTCAACACCACTCCTCTACATATCCCCTAGCCCATGTCCACCTTCCATGTACCCATCATCACTTCATAACAATTGATATCCATTAATATTAACTCAAATTGGTCTACGACCTAGATGGAAATGAAATTATCGATAGCCCCACTATCAATCAGCATCACCACCTCTCTGTATGCTATTTCTGTTCTTCACCTTCATAGTATAATTTTGAATGAATCCGACCATTGGTTCAATAAGACCTTTTCAACGTCTAGATGCAGCTTGTCCTTCACCTCTCTCCCTACCTCACTCTTACCACTCTCCTTAGTTTCCTCAACATCAGAGATAGTGAGAACATAAAGAGTTTCATCCTTACATCTGTGCTATGGAGTATACTGTCATCACCTCTGAAGCATAATCCCTTTTGCCTCTTCTCTTGCATCTCCCTCTCAATCAGTCATTTGAAGTCCCCCCCACTTCCTCCTCCCACAGACTCCTCCCTAGGAGTTTTTCACGAAGATTCCCCACTACAGGTTCCTTGGGTACTAGAAGGGCGGTAGTCATTCGATAAGAGCCACCTGTACTATTGCCTCTGCTATCCTCTCATGATACTTATGCTACTCCACTAATTATGCCAGCTCCATAGCCTCTCCTAAGTCATGAGTCCTCATGACCCTTAGTGCTACATGGATTTTTGATTTGAGTCCCTTCACAAAATACTCCACTAATTATGCCAGCTCCAAAGCCTCTCCTAACATGAGTCCTCATGACCCTTACTGCTACCTGGATCTTTGGTTTTAGTCCCTTCACAAAATTCCCTTCAAAAATAGTCTTTGATAGTTAATCTAATCTACTTGCCATGTACTCAAATCTCTCATGATGATTCACCAATGATCCTTCCTATACTAGTTCAAAGAACTGCTCATAGAAGTCCCATTAAATGGTACAAGGACAAATATCTCAGGGTGATCTACCAATAATTAACTTGCTAGGTACTCAAACTCCACCTCTCTTTCTACCTCACTCTCACCTACCTCCATATGAGCATCATTATATATCTCAAATGGTACTAGGATGATGCCTTCCCTTCCAAACATAAGCTAGATGCCGTCAATTCTTCTCCTCCATTAACCCAGTGATAGTGAAATACCTTTCCACCTTATAGATCCACCCATGTACATCCTACCCTTAAAAAATGGGCATCTTTAGTTTCCTTACCTTAAAATCTCCCCCATTTCCCTTGAATCCTCCATAATTTCAACTTTCCAAGTTTTTGGTCCTTCCCTAGTGTCCTGATTCTCCCTTCCACACTCATACCCATAATCCTCTTCACTTTCTCCTCTTCTCCCTTCAAAATTAGTACCCCTCCTACCATAATCCCCTTCTTTTCTTTCCCAATAAACACCCCTTGGTTCATGTCCCCCATAACCACACCTCTCTCCAGACCTCCCACCTCTTTCCTCAATAATCTCCACCTCATTTTCCCTCAAATAAATTTTAGAATTAATATTTCTCCCTATCAGAACCCTTGCCTATGATGCCGCTGTATGATTTTGATTTTATAATTTCTTCTTAACCATCTCATGGAGATCCAAAATTGAACTTCCATGGCTAAAATTCTATCCTCCACGATTTCTTTTATTTGACTCATCTCCCCTTCAAGCTGTTCTTCCAATGCATCTAATTTTTTGGATGCCATCAATACCGAAATTTTTGTAGATTCAAAAATTTAGATCTTTACCTCAAAAATATCAAATAGCCCCACTTTTGGCCAAGAAACAACCACTGATTTTCATAGGAAAATCCCACAAATAGTTCCAAAATCTACTATGATAACAATTTGTTAGGAGACTCTTGAAGATCTCAAGTATAACCTAACAATACTAGTAAAAATAGTGAGAAATATCCAAAACTCTAATGGAAAACTAGAAAAGTTGCAATTTTTATAGCAACAATCAAGTTAACAGAAGGAAAATACTAAGATATAGTTAATCCTCAATTCAAGAGGAGAATCTATCTCTCCCAATCCCTAGATGTTGCTAGAGCCCATGACACTAACTTTGAGAAGAAAACATCCATAATAATTTTGCATGCACTAACCCTAATATGAACTCCTAATTAAAGTAAACTTAAAAACTACCCCAAGGAGGTGGCTAATTGAGCCTTTGGCTTAGCAGTCATTCACCTTTCATAGGTGTGGAGCTAGCCCATGGGTTGGGCCGGCTAGATCAATCCCTCATGGACAAATCTAGGCGTATCAAAATCCATCCACTGGTTGGTAAGATATCCTCATTTGAAGTTTAAAATTCCTTTTGAAATTGCTCCAAATTTATAAAGTATGGAACCACCAAACTCTAGGCATTGAAAGTTTAGGATATGAGGATCTTATGCTTCAAATTTTTTGAAATTTGGTAGAGTATTTTGCAAGTTATGGGCAGTTGAAAATTTTTAGTTCATTTTGAACTAAAATGGGTCAAGTTCGATTAGAGCAATCTAATCTCGCATTTAATGTGATTAGATGGCCCAGATAGTGCCACATTATATAGAACAAAACCGTAGACCATACTAGGACTCAAATGTGAACAGTTTGAAATCTAATCTAGAGACATGGCATAATCTATCTCGTTCGTTCGATCCACATGGATCGAACATCACAAATCTAATACCCATGTGGATAAGTGGCTAATCAATTATTCTATGCACTTTTTTCCATGCTCTAAAAGGAAGTGACGATGGCTCAATCATTGTTGTGGTCTAATTTAACTAAAATTGTATTAAAAATTAATTTAATTTCTTAAAACTTTGAAAATTCATTATAAATTTATTATTTTGATGAATTGAGTGATTTTGGACTTGTTTGAAAGGTCTTGAGACCTAGTTTATTTCAAAATTAGTTTTGATAAATTTTGATTAGTGAATTGTGAGAAATTTGCTTTTATTTGAAATTTATTTTTGGTAAATTTCTCATGATCCATGGGGCAATATAGAATCAAATTTTGGAAAAATGTTTAGATATGCCTAGTAATTTTAATAGGTTTAGTTACGCTCTAAATTATTGTGTTTTGAATTTACAATGTGTGGGTCCATTTTGGGCCTATAACTTTGAAAATTCATAACTCTCAAACTTTATTGTATTTTTTAATTATTTTCATGTGGTGTGCTTGTATATATATGTGGGTTAGATAGATCAAGATTTAGACCCATCATATGTGGAAAAATAATTAAGGATTTGTCTAAATTTTTTTAAAAAAATTTAGTGAATTCTACATACACCTAATAGGGGTAAAACTCTAGAACTATAAATTTAGTTACATTATAAACCTTAAGTTTTAATTTCATAGAGTTTGGACTTCGTTAGGTCAAAAAATTAAACAAAACAAAAATCAACACCTTTGTGGGGCCTAAAACTTAAAAAAAGTAATAAATCTAAATTAAATAAGAAAAATACAAATAATACCTCAAATTGTTCATGCATAAATAAAAAATCTAGAAAAGTTAAAAGTCCCATCACCAGACTTCAAATTTGGCCATAATTTGATAATTACTGAAGTTTAATAGTTAATTAAAATAAATAATTAAAATTTATCAAAAATATCAAATAAATTTCAAACTCTTGAAAAAACTCCTATATGTCATTACTAACTTTTGGGAGGGAATCAAGGTGTACAGGGTGTGTTTGGTGCAAAAATAACAGAACCTCCCTAATTAAGCAATTAAATAATTTAATTAAATGTTCAAACTTAAGAAAATCATAACTAATTGCACAACTCTCCAAATTGAGCAAACTCAAAGGATTTGGACTCCTCTTAGGGTCTGATATTTATGAAAAATATCAAACTTCTAGAATTCACCAAAATAAAAAAGTCAATATTTTAGTGAACTTTTGTTTAAAAATGCATTCAAACTTTGAGAAATCATAACTAATTATAGCTAATTCCAAATCCAGCAAATTTAGTGTCATTTTATTCATCTTAGTGGCTAGTATTTATTAAAAATAATAAAACTTTAGAACTTTTTGTAAACACAAAATGCATAAAATGGGCCCTTCATTTAATATATTAAAATATTTAAAAAATATTAAAATTCAATAAATCAATCAAATTCCAGCAAATTATTAATTTAATTAATTAAATTAGATAACCAACATAAAAATGTGCATCCAAAATCTCAATGAAGAAGCTTTTAATATGGATAACCTCGAGAAGTGAAGAGCAAGTGTCCTTAGGAGGTCTTGGTCCTTGAGCTCATTGTGATAATACTACGAACGGATTCAATGGGATGCAAACCATAAAATTAATAAGACATTAACTAATTGACTGGACCTAAATCATTAATATAATGAACACTTCTTTGATGAAGCTTTTAGGATGGACTACCTATAGTTGCAAAACTATCCTAATGAGGCATTGGTCCTTGTGCCCTTTGTGACAATGTCACGAATGGATTTAATGGAGTATAAAACATAAATTTTAAACTTAATTAGTTCAGTAACCAAATGATTAATAAAATTAAGCCACTAATATGAATTCATAAACCAGGTTTTTAAGATGGACTATCTCGAGTTGTGGAGCTACGTGTCCTTAGGAGGCATTGGTTCTCATTCTCGTTGTGACAATGACAAGTGTTGGTTGGGAGAATTAACAATTTAAATAAAAATCATCAACAAGATAATCATATATTTAGATAACTTAATCAACAAATTGAATCAAACATAAACCCAATAATAACTGCTGGGTAACCCGGGCCTATGGGTCTATTAAGTTAGACCCAAGGAGGGTAAAATAGACCTCATCGCCCTGGTGTGAATAAAGAAAGTTATTATTCAATCTAAATTATTAGCCATATATAACTAATTAATAGGAGCCTCCATTCCTTATGTAAATTCCATTTTGGAGAGTATAAGCGTATTAAATTTTGATGCTTAAGGACTAAAAAACCTAACTAAAATTTAGGATCTAAAAAAACTAATAATTAACTAAATCTAACACTTAAAACTCATCCTAAGAGGAACACTAAAATTCTTATACTTATACTCCAATTAAATTCCTTTTGGTCTACAATAAACTAAAAGAAAACACTAGAAATTTCAAATAACAATCCATGTAGGATACATCCAAATCACATAGCCTGACACACATAGTGTATATGTCTTGTTAGGACAACCAACTATAGTTTTTGGATAGGCCATTGTTTCTTTACAATTTCTTTTCGTGTGATAGATTTTTCATATATTTTATGCTATTTTTCTTGCATATTGGTTGGTATGATTGATATGGTTTTTGTTGCTATGATATGATGATTTTATCTATGAATTGATGTGATGGATACTAGATTTCTCCTAGGTTAAGAATGATCTAGAAGCTGATAAAGTTTTTTGTAGGTGGGGATGCTTATGTAGGTTTATATATAGGGGTTAAATAAAGAATACATGATTAAAACTTTTTTCCTGTAGGTGCTATAATTACTAAGCTCCCTTGAAAATGAAAAGCATGGCCGTGTGAATGTGCTTACTCAAAAATGAGCAATGAAATAAATATAATTTCTTATGATGTTGATGATTTCATATATAAATTGCTTAGGATAACGTTTAAGTTGTTTAGAGTCATTTTAAATTTTTGATATGTTTTGTAAATTCAAGAGTTGTGAAAGATCCTTAAAGTGGGGTATTTGATACCCAATTTGGATTCCAAAGAGGATGGAAATAGCCCTTAGGGGAGGGTTCCTTCCATTTGAGGACCCAAATTTTGGTAATTTTGAAATCCAAAGAGAAAAGAAATGCCCCTTATGGGAGTTCTTTTCATTTGGATATCCGAGCCTGACAGATCCAAGGAGATTGAAGGAAGAAGTTGAAGGAATAAAGAAGGAAAATACCCCACTTTAATACTTTCTTTATTATGTTGGAGTAGAACTTGGGTTGTTGTTAGTGGTACGTGATCAGTTTTAATTTTTGTAGACACCAAGTTATAATTAAGTGGTACTTGCCACATGGCCTTCACATTTTTTTTTAAATATTCAATTGCATTTAAACCAAAAGAACCCGATACAAATTACTAAAAGAAAACAATACAATCACATTCCCCCTTTAAAAATTTAAGAAAAGATGGAGGAGTATTATTACTACTAACATCAACCAAAAAATTGGTAATAAGAGCATAGTTAGCACATAAATCTGCTAACCTATTACATTTCCTAAAAAAAAATTAGAAAGAACTTGGTTGAAATCTTTTACAAAGAAAGTTCCTCAGCCCAACGACCACTTTTGACAACGTCCATTCCTCATAGAGTCTTGAAGAAATTTGATGATATTAAAGTTTTCTCCTTTAATGATAATCCCTTTATATTAAAACATCAACTCATTTATAAACTGTCCCAATGAATGAATAGCTAAAAGTTCTAATTAAGAAACATACCAATGTAAACAACTGAACCCAAAAGCAAACAAAAAGCTTCCTTTGTGGTATCAAAAAACTCCACCAATTTTAGCTTTATTCGAGCTTAATAATGATGCATCAACATTAACTTTAATCCAATTAGTAGGAGGAGGGTGTCAATGATTAGATAATAGCTGAGAAGGCTAAACAACATCCTAGTGGCCCAAATATAAATTACAATGAAAATCAAAATAATAACTAATAAAATTAGCTGCTATGATAAAAAATATTATCTTTAACCCAATCATGTATAACTTTATTTCAAGCTTTCCAAGATAAATAATCTACTAAACAATACAAATTAGCTAAGAATGGATTCCTTGAAGCAAGAATTTCTAAACACATACAACATTCATAAAATGATAAAAAGTAGGAATATGAAAACCCAAATTATTTAAGCATTAAATCACGTGAATAAGCTTTAAACACTTCACTGCCATAAATTCAGAGTCCTCTACTGTACTACAACCTCTATGACAAGAATTAGCATCCTATAATTTTCTATACATTAGAAATTGAAATGTAGGAATTGCATTATTGAATATACGCCACCAGAAGACGTCAGCCCATGGATAAACCTTTATCCTCTTAAGCCATTTCAAATAATAAGGATATGTTTTCTCATGAATCGACACCTTAAACAATAATGCAATTTTTTTTCCAAAATTTTGGTATATAAGTTCAAACAGATCATTACGTAATTCTGGATAAATCTAAATTTAATGAATCAAATAACCTAGCTATTCTCCAAAAAAATGTCTAACTTTAGACTAATTCCATTATCCATCTAAGATGAATTTATTAAATGTAACCTCACTATTATCATTCACAATAATAAATTTAGGCCATTTATTAAAGCTCGTATCATGTACCCAAACACCTTTGAAAAGATTAATATAATTCCATATTGAAATATTCCATCTTAGAAAGGGATCCAACAATTTGGCACCATCAGATATAATTTTTCATGAAGAAGAACAATCATTCTTCAACTCATAATCCCACCTAAAAGATCCATATTTTGCACCCAAATTTTGATTAATAAGTGAATCAAAATTCTTTAAAAACTTTCATGCTAATTTAGCTCTTAAAGGCCCCACTTTGCTTATACATGAATGAAGACCACAACTTCCAAAATCTTTTGACTTACAAAGAACATCCCATGCTACATAATGAAGACCATTCTTACCATGTCGCTTATGCCAAATAAAATTTATGCACATCTTATCTAAATCATTCAAAACTCCCCTTGGAACTAGAGAATGAGTAGATAAAAAACTAGAAATGATAGAATTGCATATTTAAGAAGAATAAATATTCCAGCTAGGGAAAATAATTTATTTCCCCAAGCATTTAATTTTCCCAAAACTTTGTCTAATATGTTATGAAAATCAGATACCACAAGCCTTCTCAAAGCAATCTTCACACATAGATAATTCATTTCTTTAATTGTTTTAAAACCCATAATACAAGAAATCATTTTTTTCTTCCTCCTTTTAACTAACTTGCCATAAATAATTGAGTATTTTTTAGAATTAATTTTTCAAGACCAATTAATAAATCCATCACAATTCACTTTATTTCCTTCACCACATTAATATTTGCTTTAGAAAAAATCAGAATATCATCTGTATGTAATAAATGAGATATTCTCAGAGTATTTGGAAAATTTTAATACCAATAGAATCGCCTTTTTTAATAAAAGCATTTGATGATAATTGAGCGCATAAAATAAATAAGAACATGGACAAGGGACAACCTTGTCTAAATCCACTCTGTGCTTTTATCCAGTTGGAAGAATTACCATTCACAAAAATAGGTAGTCTAAAATCTTCAACACATTCCATATTAAGCATTAAAAATTTGGTAGGAAAGCCAAAATAATCCAAAACTTGCTTTAATGTTGACCACCCCATACTGTCATATGCCTATTCCATATCAATTTTAAAAGAAGCTAAACCTTTCATAGATTTAGAAAAATTAAATTTATGAAACACTTCTTGTCCTATTAAAACATGCTTTGATAATGAATGGCCTTTCACACAAGCAGCTTGTTCCTTTAAAATTAGTTTTGGAAGAATGAATTTAAATATATTCAAAATGATTTTGGCCGTAATCTTATAAATCATCTTATAAAGACTTATGGGCCTTAAATTGGATGGAACCAAAGGATTAGTAACTTTAGGAATGAGAACAACTAAAGTATATTTTTAATCAACATTCATCTCCCCAGAAGAAAAAAAGTTGTTAATGGCAATCCATACATCCTCATTTATAATACCCTAATTTGACTTAATGTATGAATAAGATATCACATCATTACTCAGAGATTTGTTATACCCAAGTTGTTTCACCACTTCAAAAACTTCTTCCTTTGTTACTTCCACTTCCAACTTGGCCCTGTTATCCTCATCTAGCAAATACAAAAAAGAAGGCCACCCATCAAACGAAAACTTCATTTCATTCCATTTATCCTTGAAGAAATTAAAAAATCTTCCTTCAATACCACTTTGATCTTCTACAATCAACCCATTAGCATCTTTAATTTGATAATTCCAATTTCCATTCCTTCTAGCATTCAGAAAATAATTAAAATTGGTATCCCCCTCAGTCATCCATTTGACCTTAGCTCATTGTCTCCACCAAGTGTTTATATGAGCAAGGGTAATATTCAGTTCATTCACTTTAGATCTTAGTAACAAGACCTTATCACCAGAAAGCCCATATGTATAAGACTCCTCCATCTGCAACTCCAAAATCTCCTTTTTTAGACTATCCTTCTACTAAATTAAGTCTTTAAGCTTGGATTTACTCTAAGAATACAAATCTCTCAAAGAACTAGTAAACTTTATATTAAGAATTTCAGCAAAACTACCAACAACCCTTTTCATCCAAGACTTAACCACAATTGCCAAAGAAGCATGATATGAAGCCCACACATCTTCAGATTTAATAACCCTATTATAAGGAAGATTAGATTTCAAAAGGTTCAAAATGTTAGGACAATGATCTGAAGCTACCCTTCCAAGATGACGCACCACCATCAAATGGGACGAATTTAAAGTTGTAGAGTTCAAAAAACAACTATTCAACATTTCCAAAATATGAGCCCCTCCTTCCTTATTGTTACAACATGTGAATTTAGTCCCAATAAAACCAAATTTCATCGTAATCATTATTATCCATAAAAGCCTTTATCTCCTTAGGCCCTTGGGAAAATAAATTTTTTCCCTCCCCTTTTATCATCCTTGGATAATATATAATTAAAATCCCCACCTACCACAGAAGAAGTATATTTGGAAGAATAAAACTCAATTTTATTCCATAACTCCCTTCTTTTTTACACATCCTTATTCCTATATACAAATGAAATCATCCACACACCTTTGTTAAGAACATTTAAATCACCAATGACATATTGAGAAGAAACTTCCAAGATAGAGAAAGAAGAAATATTCGATTTCCATAGCACAAGAATAACACACGATAACCTATGAGAAGGAAAATGAAAAAAAAACCCAAATCAACACCAACAAGCCAATTAAATTTCTTTATTTCAATAGAGTTAACTTAGTTTCCAACAACCCAACGAAATAATACATCATACTCTTTAATAAATTCCCTTAAATATAGAGAAGCTTTCCTTTTTCTTTCTCATCTATAATTTTTATTGACAATTGATGAAATTAATTATTTATAGGGGAAGAATCCCCAAATTTATCTTTATTACCAATATCAACTTTCTTATTTCTAGGAATTAACTTAATGGGACTTAATACTTTAAGTTCTTTAGTAAGTTTTCTCTTAACAGAGGACAAATCACCTTCTTTTGAAACAACGCCATTAGAATCTTTCAAATTTTTATCATTATTCTCATACTCAAGAAAACCTACAACTTCTTTCCCATAATCTTCATATTTATCAACAACATCAACATCCACATTAATAATGCCATTTAACACATTAAATATATTAACATCATAAGGAATTTCAGATAAAATAGAAATAGGATTCATACCAAACTCAATACTTCCTACAACTTGTAAAGAAGAATCCTTCAAATTATATGAATTAAAACCAGCATCTCCAACAGATAAATCAAAAAATTTAGCTAGAGACAGAACTTGAATGACATCTTCCATTGTCGGCTTTGACTCTTTCAAACTCTTATGACCCAACTCAATATTTACCTTTGCTTCACTATTTTTTGCTACAAACTTGGTGCCAAGCTTAACACCGTTCAATCTAACATACTTTTGAAACACTCTCCCCTAGCAAAATTTTTAAATTCTGCCTTATTATAATCAACATGAATCAAAGGTCCATACTTTAAATCATTGTCATCAACACCATCTACTTCACATACAACAACAGATTTTAAAGAATTAATTTTATTAGAATTAATATGGTCTTCCATATCACCAGAATAATGATCATCACATTAATCAACAGCCTCATGTACATTATTATTCTTTTTAACTTCAAAACCTAACTGTAAATAATTATTTTTTTAATGCTCAATTTTACCATAATTGAAGCCAAGTTTAGAAATCCTTTTGTATTCAAATTTTTGGTAAAAATGCCCTGAAACACCTTTGACCTAAATACCTAATGGAAGCTGGCTATCAAGCATATTATGAATGCAAACTCTAGCAAATTCTCTCCTCCCTATTGAAACATATTCCCATCAATCATATAAGGAATCCCAACTTTAGAAGCTATTAAGCTAACATTAACCTCATCCCAACAATTCAATGGAAGATGAGGCATCCTTATTTAAATAGTTCTTATAACCCCTTCAACGAAGATTGTGAAAAAGTAGAAGACCATTTATCAATCCTTATGATACGACCATTCATATATTAAGGACTATTAGACAACACCGACTCTATAGCTTCTAATGAATGAAAAGAACACAACACCCACTCTAATCCTAGCATATTTAGGTGAAATTGCCCAAATTGACTCCATTCCCGCTGTAATTCCAAGCTAATCTAAATGAATGGAATATTTTATCCAAACACTTTAACTATAACTGCATTTTGAAGTTTTTTTTATGTTTTCTAATTAATTTTAAACATTTAATTTAACAACTTTACTATCTTTTATAATAAATGAATCATAATCAAAATTCATAATTCTAATATTTAGCCTTTTATTACATACTTTGGGAAAATCATTTTGATCTGGAGGCTTCTTGGTAGGAGCAAAAGAATTAAGAACCCCTTGAGAGATTTATTCATATGGTGGATGATGAAACAAAACCTTAATCTCGTCTAACATTATCTGAATTTTACTTTGGCCCATTAAAGGAACATGGTCAAAATTAAATAAAAAGTCCTTCTACACATATTCTTATGATTAACTGTGAAAATGAGTCAATATTAGAAGCTCTCCTTATTCAAAATCTAGATCTAGTAGTGATCGATCAAAATCCATCAGCAATCAATCCCCCAAATTTGATTTCTAAAGAGGGTGATGAGTATGAAATCATATCAATTTGTAATATCCTTGAAATCAACTTTTAAGGGAGTCATATCTTGATAAATTTTATAGATTTAGACTCTCCATTAGAAACTAATTTTGAATTATCTAAAGACAGCGCAAGCTCCACCATAGTTTACCCCATTGAGGAGATCGTGGAGGTACAACTTCATGGTAACAAAGTCTTATGGCCTAGAATTATTGCTAAATAGAAAGGTAAGTAGGTTGTGTCTGATGATTATATTCAATCTTCAACTCAACAAAAAAATCATCTGTAAAGTCTGTATAGGTTGTTAAACCTATACAAATGTCCCAAGGTTATCCAAAAGGAGGGGGGGGGGTGAATTAGTAATTTAAAAATTCTCTTGGAAACTAAAGAAATAATTTTTTATATTTTATGCAAAAATAAGTTTTTCAACCACAAAAAGTAAAATGCTAAAAAATATAAATGCAAAAATAAAAATGAACACAAAGATTTATAGTGGTTTGGTTCAACAAGACCTACATCCACTCCCTGAAGAGGCTCCATGAAGACTCCCTCTTCAGGTATTGCACTATTACCAAAGTGTCTCTCCTTTTGCTCCCACAGTAAGGCGAAGAAGCCTTTACAATTTTCCTCTCTTCCACCAATCCCCTGTATGATAGAGTACTATCATCCTTTTACACCCTCCAAGAGTCAGCAGTGTACCATCATCCTTTCACACCCTCCAAGTGTCAGAAGAGTTCCATCATCCTTTCACACCCTGTAAGTGTCGGTAGAGTACCGTCATCTCTTTACTCCCTCTAAGTGTCAGTAGAGTACCGTCATCCTTTCACATTTTCCAAGTGTCGGTAGAGTACCATCATCATTTGACACTCTTTAAGTGTCGGCAGAGTACCACCATCCTTTTAACACTCTCCAAGTGTCGGCAGAGTATCGAATCTTCTTCAAAGATCTTCTCTCGAGCAACTAAAAAAAGAAAGGAAGAGAAGTAACAAAAACACAAAATAGATTCTTACCTTTGAGTAACATTGCAAGAACTCTCTCTCTCTCAAACACTATCCCAAAACACTTTTTCACTCTCTTTTTAAGAAATCACAAAGAACATATTTTTCTAAGTCAGTTTCTAAGGACTTTTTATATGAAAGATATGAAAAACCATCCAAAAAATTGAAAATTTCAATTTTGAGCGTACAAGATCGACATTCGTTCTAGACGAATAATTAAAAATTGGCTCGTATGATATATATATCGTATAGTATGAACATTTCATATTAGTTTGGACTAAAATATTCCCCACAATTTTGTACTATGGAGATCTGTACAAAATCCAGATCGTCCTGGATGAATAGTTCAAAAATTGACATGTTCATCTAGATGAATATGTTTCCCTCAATTTCACACTCTGGACGTCTGTACAAAATCTAGATTGTCCTAGATGAATAGTTCAAAAAATTGACATGTTCATCTGGACAAAAATGTTTCCCATAATTTCATACTCTAGACGTCTGTACGAAGGTAACTTTGTACAATATGAATAATATTTAGAAAATGTTTCTCATCCAAGCTTTGATTAACTGCTTGCTGGAAGAAATAACTGATCAAATCTTCCTGTACGCACTAAAATTATACTGTACGATTAGTTTTAAAAAAATTAGAATTTTTAAAACTCCAGTAGTATGTGTGTGCATGATTACTCCATTACAATCACACTCTCTCAGACTCAATAAAAAAATAATAATACAAACTCTAATTATAATAAACCTATGCAAATCTGACTAGAAGTCTTCAACAGTCTATAGTATGATTTCCTTGAAATGTTAGTACGTACGAACAATAAAAGTAATATATCTGATATATGTTAAGAGAAATATTAAATAAAAATAATAATATTTGAAATCATAGAAAAGACACACGATATGAAAACATAGTTATGAAAACTAAGTTGCAATAATCTCCCCCTTTTTGATGACGACAAAATAATTATTATTTGATTTAACTTTTAAAACTAAAATTTATCCTTAGCTCCTCCTAAATGAATGATCCATTGAAATGTAGGGAATCTCATGAAACTAAAAATACAAAAAAAATACAAACAAAATATAAAAATAAAAACACGATAAAAACAAAAACACGACAACAAAACATGACAAACATACGATCATTTGACACATAACACATGCATTACATTCAATCAAACATACACACATCACACAATAAATAATTACACACATCACACAATTAATCAAACAATATTATTACTCCCCCTTTTTGTCAACAATAAAAAGAGGAAATTGAACTTGAAATGATTAGTTTCAATAGATAAACCAAAAGAGTTGAAAAGAAATTGTTTTAAATCAATTGCAATTTCAATATTAATTCCTTAGTACTAAAAAAGAAAAATTCAAAATTTTAAATTAAAGAACAACTAAGATAAGAAAAGTTAATCAAAATCATGATTGATGCTAAGCAAATTTAATAAAAATGATTATTACAAAAATGATGAAATGAAGATTAGTTAACTTCAAATTCAATATAAGCTATAATTGTTAAATAGATAGATTTGAATTAGAGATTGAATGTAGAGGAAAGAACATAATAAAAAATCTCAATTTGGAGACATTACACATCTTTTCTTTTTGTGGCACACTTTGTGCATCTTTTCTTTTTGGTCTAATTTTGTGTCTCTTTTTCACTTTGCGAACCATTGCGTATCTTTTCTATTTTTGCATACATTGTGCAAATCCTCTTTTTTAAGTCTTTCCAAAATCACTAATCTAAAAACAATTTTTACTAATAACAAAAATAATTATATTGAAAAATAAATAAAAAAACAAGACATCAATATTGCAATAATGATATTCTAGTTATATTTTCCTAAATGAATATGAAAATGATCTTCTTATCTAAATCCAATTATAATCTAATTTAAATTTTTTGAAAAATTAAAAATTTGTAATAAAATTAATTTGTAAAGCAAAATAATTTATAACACATTTTTGATCAATTTCAAAAGGTTTTTCATATTAGGAAAACTAACATTTCAAAAAGTATGAACCAATCAATAAATCTCCAAAGCATGACATTTTTTATTAATTCAAAAGGTTTCACATACAACCACTCTGAATAATATCACAATTACAACATTCAACATTAACTCACAAATAAAACTTACCAACACATAATAAACACTTAAATTACAAAAGAAAAACATCACATCAACACTCTCAAAAGCTTGGTAAAAAAATGTACAACTAGAACTCATAGGTGCCTTGGTCAAGAGGAGGAGGCTGGTTGAACATAGAAAAGTAGTTATTCATCATATCTACATTTATGTTCACCGAGTCAAACTGACCTCGGATCCACCCCATATCTTCTTGATTTCTTACATCATACTAATCTAGATGAGTCTGAATTTGATCAAATCATTGTTCAAAGTAAGTCTCCAAATGATCAATTCTCTGGACCATTTCTTGAAAATAATTTTGATAGGGTCTAGGTGCAGGTGCTCCCCCTTTTCCCTCAAAATTTTTACTCGAATTTTATTCTCTCCCAAATAGCGATCTAAAAGAAGCATCGGTAAAGTAGATTGGGAGTTCAGTGGGAGGGTCAAAATGAATCAGGTTATACTTCTTCTCAAGGATATATGCAACAAGATATCCTAAGGCCACATTCTTTTTCCTCTTATGATGAGGTTGACCAATCTCAAAAAGGTTATGCAGATAATCCATAATGAGTTGGGATTCATCAATAGTTTTTTTAGTCATGATAAGATATGTGACAATGGACAGGAGTGGAGTCATATTCACTTGATCACCAACTTTAAGAATAACATAAGTTCTTAAAACATGCTGGATGAGCTGGGCATTTTAGTTCAAGGTATAAACTTAGGCTAAATTATTGACTTAAAAAACACCTCTAAGAACTTTGTTTATTTTAGTCCAGTCAAAATCAGACCTAGAGGTCATAGTGTGTGCTCTAATCCCTGTTAAGATAGTTGCTATTTTGTTTTTACGTTTCCGCACTTTCTATTTCAGTTTTAAAAACTCTGTGGTTGAAAAACCTTTTTCTACAAAATTTAAAAGAGATTTTATTTCGGTTCAATAATTTTTAAAAAGGGGTCTTAAATTTTAACTTTATTTTTTTAAAACTACCAATTCACCCCCCTCTTGGTAGCCTTGGGACATTCACTTAGGCTTAACAACCTAATTACTAGACTCAACAATCCCTTGGGTTCTCAAGTGGAGGTAGTTGCCTAAATCTTTTTTGGTAATTTCTACTTGTCATTTTTGGATCTAGAATTATCCTCATGGACTTTCATGTTGGCTAAGAAATAATAAAAATGTTTCTTTGTGATATGCGTAGATAAGACTGAGAATGAAGGATAGTTGAGTGGAGGAAAATAGAGTCAAAATAGAAAAATGAAGATCATCTTGGATAAGCAGTCGAGATGGGGTGATCATTACAGAACTGAACCTAAAGTATACATCTTCAAACTTCATAGATAAAAAGTTTGAATTAGTAGAAGAAGTTCCTTTAGAACTTTAAGGGTTTTGAAAGGAAAGAAAGTGAAATGAAAAATGATTTCAAAACCCTTCTATATAAAGAAAAATATCAAATCTTACTATACAAAATTCACTTCATACATATAATTTTGAAATCATACGGGAAAAAATTTATTTTATATGTACGAACGAAAACTATAAAAAATGAAATAACTTTTCATAAAAAATTATTCATGATGTGTCCTTTCATATAGGCATTTTGATCACTTGATTGTATAGATGAATATGTGTTCATCTGGGATGATTAGAAAATTAAGATCGTTTTAAAGACGGTTAGGTTCGTCCCCTATTGAAACTGACATGTTGATCGTACATACGAAGATAACTTCGTATGTATGATCAGTAATAAATAACTGCACCTAACTGGTAAAATCATCCACATTCGTACAGATAAACCAAAAATAATCATGCCATATGATGATGTCAACATACAATATGAAACCTTTAAAAATTTGAGGTTTTATTTTTTCAACACATAAAATAATCATGTATACGCTAAAAAATTTGTACATGATGAATTTATATTTGTACAATATGAATAGAACAAAAAAATAATACATGAAAATAATTGAAACTTCTAAAAAATAAGCCCCCTCTTGGTTAGCTTGGGACTAAGTTCATAAGGGCTTAACATCCCTAACGAACTTTCATAAGGGGCATGCTTTCAAATTTTTTTAAAATAAAAAAACAAAACAAGAAAATAATTATACAAAAACAACAAACCAAAATAACCAAAAATAATCTAAAATTAATGCAAACATAAAATATACCAAGTCTACAAAATATTTAAATTAAGCATTTAGATCAGTCACACCTAACCTCGACCTGAAAGTACTAAAAGTGTCAAATGCTAGTGGTTTTGTAAAAATATCTGCAAGTTGATTTTCTATAGAAACACGATATAATTCAATTTCTTCTTTGGCTACATGATTTCTAATGAAAAGATGCCTTATGTCTATATGTTTTATTCTCGAATGTTGGATATAATTATTTGAAATACAAATAGAACTAGTATTATTACAAAAGATAGGAATTGTGCCAACTGTAAATCCTAAGTCAATCAATTATTCTTTTAACTAAAGTACTTATGCCACACAACATTCTAAGGCAGTGTATTTAGCTTCAGTAGTGGATAGGGCAACATAATTCTATTCTTTACTGGACCATGAAACTAATGAATTTCTTATGAATTGATAAGTTCCAGATATACTCTTTCGATCAACCCTACAACCTGCAAAGTCTGAATCAGAATATCCAATGATTTCAAATGAAGAGCTATACTTAAGATAGCAAATCCCTAAGTTTTAAGTTCCCAAAATATATTTTAAAATCCTTTTCACTACTATCAAATGTAATTCTTTTAGATCAAATTGAAATCTAGCATATAAACAAGTACTAAACATTATATCTGATATGCTAGCTTTCAAATAAAATAAGAATCCAATTATACCTTTAAATTTCTTTTGATTAACATATTTTTCCTTTGGGTCCTTATCTAACTGAACTAAGAAACTCATTAGTGTACTATTTTAGCATTATCCATTTCATATTTTTTGTGGATGTCCTTAATATACTTTGACTGACTAAGAAAAGTTCTCTCCTCATTTTGGTTAATGTTAAACCAAGAAAATAACTTAATTCTCCCATTAAACTCATCTTAAATTCACTACTCATAATTTTTAAAATTTCATCATAAAGATTTTTATTGTAGATCTAAAAAAGATATCATCAATATATATTTGAATGAGTATATCATCCCCTAATTTCTTCAAAAAGAGAGTAGTTTCACACTTCCTTTTATAAAGGACCTTTCTAATAGAAAAGTTCTTAACCTCTTATACCAAGCCCTATGTGCCTATTTCAATCCATATAATGCCTTTTATTATTTAAAAACATGATTAGGGAATTTAGAATTTTCAAAACCTAGAGATTGCTCAACATAAATATCTTCTTATATCACCCCATTTAAAAAGGCACTCTTAACATCCATTTGAAATAATTTAAATCCTTTAAAATATACAAGTCTAATAAACCCTAATTACTTCAAGTTTTCTATAGGGGAAAAAGTCTCTTAAAAATAAATGTCTTCAATTTGATTATACCCCTCAGCCAGCAATCTAACCTTATATCTAATCATAACTCCTGAATTATTTATTTTATTTTTAAACACTCAGTTCCAATTACACTTTGATCCTTTGTCCTTTTAATCAATTCCCAAACATCATTCCTTATAAATTGATTCAACTCCTCTTGTATGTCCAAAATCCAAAATTCATCCAAAAGTGCTTGATTAACATTTGTGGGTTTAATCATTAAAATAAAGGCATAATGGTTAACCTCTTTACTGAGTCCTTGCCTAGTCCTAACACCCTCATTAGGTTCATCTAAAATCAATTCCTTAGGGTGATTCTTAGAAAATTTTCATTCTCTAGGAAAATGGTTTTCTATCTCTAAATTTTCTTCTAATTTTATCTTCTCAATCCCTTTTGAGTTATTTTTTATATGATCTTTTGCCAAACTTAGCTCTTTCAAAATGCCAGATTCATCAAATATAAGATGTGTGGTCTCCTCAACTTTCAAAGTTCTTTTGTTAAACACTCTATATGATTTTCCAATACTAGAATATCCAAGAAAAATTTCTTCATCAGATTTAGGATCAAATTTTCCTAAAGGAGATTTTCCATTATTATGTATGGAGACCTTACACCCAAAATATACAAATGTGACAAATTAGGTGTTATACTCTTAAGAAGCCCATATGATATTTTATTCAATTTTGATCTAATGTTTACCCTATTCAAAACATAATATGTTGTACTGATCGCTTCAGTCGAAAATAATTTAGGAAATAGTATTTTTCCAGCATGGCTCTAGTAGCTTCAATTAATATTTTATTTTTGTTTTAACTACCCCATTCTACTGAGGGATCCTATGTACAAAAAATTGTGATCAATTCCTTTTTCCTTACAACACTCCTCAAATTTATCATTTTCAAATTCTCCTCTATAATCACTTTGAATTGAAATAATTTTACAACTTGGTTTTCTCTGAATCCAAGTTAAAATGTTTCTAAATTCCTCAAATGATTCACTCTTATGAAATAAAAATTTAACCGAAGTGAATCTAGAAAAATCATCCACAACCATAAATCCATATACCTTCCCTCCTAGACTTATAGTTCTAACCGGTTCAAAAAGATCCATATTAATAATTTTCAATGGTTTACTAGTTCTAAGATCTTTAATGGAATGAAAAAAAAAGACTTCACATATTTTTCTAATTGACATGCATCACACATATGTTCTTTAGTAAAGTCTAGTTTTGATATACCTCTAATAAGTTCTTTTTGGGTAATTTTTCTAAAGTTTTTTATGCTAGAGTCACAAAACCTACTATGCCATAACCATGATTCATCAGAAATTATTTTCAAACAAAAAGTATTTGGTGATTTAATATAATTCAAATTTAGCATATATACATTTTTTACCCTATTTTCGTATAGTACATCAATTCTATTTTGGCTTAATATGCAGCTAGTGTGAAAAAATTTAACACTATATTCTTTATTACATAGCTGACTAATACTTAAGAGATTATGTCTTAAGCCTTCTATAACTAATATAATTTTCAATGAAAAAATTATTCAAGTTATCGATTATACATGTGCCTACCACTTTTCTAGTTGAATTATCTCCCAATATAATCTTGCCTCCATTCCAGACTTCTAGAAATATGAATTGTGCAGTGTCTCCAGTCATATACTTTGAACATTCACTGTTCAGGTATCAAATACTGTCATGAGATCTTGTATGAGAACATTTATACAAGATAATCAATCGTTAGTCTTGGGATCGCAAACAAGTTTGGGTTTACCTCTTTGAAAAATTAATCTTGATGCATGTATATATGATTTATTTTATGCATCTTTGGCCTCCATACTAGATTTAATTTTTTTATGAATAGAGTAAGTGTGATATGTGTCCAAACATGCCAAAAGAGAAACACTTAACTCCAGAAAAAAGATTTTTTAATTTATATGAATAAAATTGTCTCTTCCTAGGTTTTATAATTTTTTATTTCTTTTAGTATTAAAGAATTATTCTTGTGTAGGTGGAATCCTTTCATAAGCATTTAAGTGTGCTTTAAAAAATGAGTTTGCACTTTCTAATACCACATTGTGAACTTTCAAATAGTGCTCTCTATTATTTGATTCATTCATAAAAGTTTTAAAATCTTTTTCAAGTTTAGTGTGGGATGATTTTAACAATTCATGTTGTTTATTCAATTCATCGTACTCATCCAAAAGTTTCGTTGTGATTGCCATCAATTTGTGCGTGATCTTTCCTAAGTATTTCATGTTCTTTCTATAGTTCAAGGAAATCTAAATTTAATCTAGCATTCATCTTTTTAAGTTTTTTATATGCCGTATGAATTCTTTTAGAAACTACAACTAATTCATCTTAACTTAAGTCACATACCTCATCTTGATCTGATTGATTAAGTTTATCGGCCATTAAGCACAAATTTGTGACTTCTTCTTCCTTTTCTATTTCTAATGAAGTCGAAGTTGAGTCCGCCCAAAAAGCTCTTTGAAGTCTCTTCTTGCCCTTTCTCATATTTGTTTTCTCCTCTCCCTTTTCCTTGCTAGGAGTGGCTTTAAGATTATGGCAGTCCGATTTGATATATCCAAGTTTCCTACAATCATAGCAAATTATCATTAGAAACCTTAATTTTTTTGTGAAACTTACCTTTGTTCCACTGCTGGCATCTCCTTTGCTTCCTATTTAGAAAACTCCTAAATTTCCTTATCATCAAGGCAATATCATCCTCATCCTTAGGTTGTTACGGATCACTCTCTGAGTCGTCCACTTTCAACGCTATGTTCTTCTTCTTTCGCTTCTCTCCTACATCAATATATCTTTGAGTCACTTCTTGCTCATAAGCAATTAGTGATCCAAGAGGATTTTCAATAGAATACATATTTAAATCCTTAAACTCTATAATATCAGTTATTTTAGGATCATAAGAAGTAGGCAAACAACGAAATATTTTATTATCCTTTTTAGTATTTATTAGTTCTCTACCTAATATATGTAAAGAAGTAACTATTTGAGTGAAACATGTGTACATGTCAGATATGGATTCATTTGGTTTCATATGAAATAGTTCATAATCATGTAACAAAATATTTAATCTAGATTGTTTCACTTTGTTAGTTCCTTCATATGTTATATAAAGTTGATCCCAAATTTCTTTTCCAATTTTATAGGTAGATACTTTTATGTAATCTTCAAATTTAAGTGCATAAAAGAAACTATTTAAATATTTTGCATTCAACTGAGCTAATTCATGTTCTTCTATAGTCCAATCAACAAACAATGTTTTAGTTATAATGCCATTTTCTAATCCAGTTAGCCTAGTGTATCCATCTTATACTAAAATCTACATGCGATAATCAAGCGATTGAAGAAAAGTAGACATTCGTGTTTTTTTAAAATTGAAAGGCATAATATCAAACAATGGGGGTCTATTGATCGAATATCTTTTATGTGTGTTATAGTTTCCAAAAGTAGTCATAATCATTTTTAAAAAGTAATCTAAACCTTAAGTTTTGAAATAAAGTTCTAATACCACTTAAAAAGTCTTTATAGGTTGTTAAACCTATGCAAATATCCCAAGGCTAACAAAGAGGGGGGTGAATTGATATTTTAAAATTTATATTGGAAATTAAAGAAAACCTTTTTTTTATATTTTATGCAAAAATCATTTTTTATCTACAAAAAGTAAAATGCTGAAAAATAAAAATACGAAACTAAAAATAAACACAAAGATTTATAGTGGTTTGGTTCAACAAGACCTACATCCACTCCCTGAAGACTCCCTCTTCAAGTATTTCACTATTACCAACGCGACTCTCCTTCTTTCCCACAACAAGATAGACAAGCCTTTACAATTATCCTCTCTTCCACCAATCCTTGGTGCGGCATAGTACCATCATCCTTTCACACCCTCCATGTGTTGGCATAGAACCATCATTTTTTCACATCCTCCAAGTTTCGGCAGAGTACCATCATCCTTTTACACCCTCCAAGTATTGGCAAAATACTGCCATTCTTTCACACCCCAAGTGTCGACAAAGTATCATCATCCTTTTACACCGTCCAAGTGTCAGCAAAGTACTGTCATCCTTTCACACTCTCCAAGTATCGACAGAGTAGCATCATCCTTTCACACTCTCTAAGTATCGACAGAATACTGGATCTTCTTTAAATATGTTCTCTTGAGCAATTAGAAAGAAGAAAGGAAGACAAAAATAAAAACTCAAAAGAGATTCTTACCTTTGAGTTACCTTGTGAACCCTTTATACTTCACTTACAAGTACTCACTCTCAAACACTCTCTCAAAACACTCTTTCACTCACTCTCTAAGAAATCACGAATAACAGCTTTTTTAGAGTCAATTTATAAAGAATTTTTATATGAAAGACATGAAAAACCATTCAGAAAACTAAAAATTTCAATTTTAAGTGTACACGGTTATATAATATGATCAACATTTGTTCCAAATAAATAGTTAAAAATTGGCTTGTATGATATGTTTATTGTATAATACTAATAGTTCATATTTGTCTGGACTAAAATGTTCCCCATAATTTTGTATTCTAGACGTCTGTACAAAATCCATATCATCACAGACAAATAGTTCAAAAATTGACATATTCATCTGGATAAAAAGTTTCCAATAATTTTATACTCTGAGCATCTGTACGAAATCAAGATCGTCCCAGACGAACAGTTCAAAAATTGACATGTTCGTCTGGATGAAAATGTTTCCCATAATTTCATACTCTCAATGTCTGTATAAAGGCAACTTAGTATAGTACGAATAGTATTTAGAAAATTTTTCTTATCTAAGCTTTGATTAACTGCTTGCTGGAGGAAATAATTGATCAAATCATCCCGTACACATTAAAATCATACAGTACAATTAGTTTTAAATATCTTTACAATTTTTAACACACCCCTAGTGTGTGTGTACATGATTACTCAATTATAATCACTTTCTCTTAGACTCAATAAAAATATAAAAATATAGACTCCAATTATAATGAACTCTATGCAAATCTAACTTGAAGTCTTTAACAGTCTGGAGTATGATTTTCCTGAAATGTTAGTATACAAAAACAACAAAAGCAATATATCTGATATATGTTATGAGAAATAATAAATAAAAATAAGAATATTTGAAATCATAAAAAACACATATGATATGAAAATATAGTTATGAAAACTAAGTTGCAACATCCTCCCCATTGGTGTATCGTGTCCTGAGTCCAATGTTCCTAAGTTTTATTATAACATCTTAGCTCATCTTAGAAAATTTCTAGCTAATATGACTATCTATGGCGCCCTCATTATCTCAAAAGAAATGAGAGAGTGTTTAATTAAATCACTTCTTAATCTAAAGATTTTTCTAGTTCAGCTAGCTATAATTTCCTCGGATAAAAATTTGTACTTCAAAGAAGTACCAAGGGTAACCTTTTTTTGTGAGAATTTAGTTCTGGGACTACCGATCATAATCACACACTTTACATTTTTGTAAGCATTATAAATTTAGATAATCTAGGGTCCTTATTGATCTGGGTGCATCAGCTAATATGATGAACGTAAAGACTCTTGTATATCATAAATAGATATGTGTAAGCTTAACACTGACAAAATGATACTATACAGGTTCGATGAAAAAGGTGAGAAGGCTTTGATAACGTCCTTCAACACACTATTAGGAAGGCTCTAGATCCACGAATATAGGATGGTTCCATCTTATCTACACCTATGCATCATGTATCGATAAAATGGCATTGAATACGTGATTTGTAACCATTTTGTACTTATGAGATCAGGATCTATAAAGATGCTGCATATTACACACCCAAAGGGTTTTAGTACTTATTCTAAAGTTGAAATTATAATTAAGGAGGATAAAATTAAAAAAAGGCAAAATAAATAAAAAATTAAAAGAAAAGGAAAAGGAAAAAGAGAAAAGTGAAGAAAGAAGAGAAATTAATAGTAAAGATGATGCCAAGGGCATGGTTTTTGGCTCCAAACACTCTTTCTCAAAAAGGTAGGAGGATGGACCAAAGAGCACCTGGTCGATGCAATACTTCATTCGAAAGAAAGGCACTCCTAATGTACATTGAATTAGGGTAAAGTTTATATGATGACGTAAAAGTATGGGGTGCAAGAACTCCTTTCGATAATTTCTCCTACAAAATTAAATATCACTTTAGAACAAGACAGTGACCTATGAAGTGATATTCCAAAAACTCAAAGTGATGATCATGAGTTAACAATGTATTAAAAGATGAGTAAATGAATTAAAGCCTTTAACTTAACCCCATTCTCCATTAGTAGGGTTATAGATTTAGTTGTTAAAGACTCTCTTAATCGAGGTGGAGAAGTAGGAGAAGTCCAAAAGTTTTTTCCCAGTCCTTCTACCTTAAGGAAGGAAGAAGAAGTAATTCTTGAAGAGGATGATTTCAATGAAATAATGGAATTATCTTTTTGATAATTTTCTCTTTATATATGAAATTATGTGTTCAAAAGTCTCATGCTTTTTCAATAGACCTAGAGTAAAGCTAGATACCATGAAAGCCTCTTGCATATAAAGATTAAAAAAAATCTAAATTATGGTATTAGCTTTGGTACTATTGGTTCATCTAACGATGATGAATATGAAAGTTTGTTATGGTTGTTAAGCCCTTATGAACTAGCTTGAGGATAACCAAGAAGGGGGTGAATTGGTAGTTTTAAAAATTCTTAAACAAAAAAGAAAAATATTTTTGCAACCTTTTTGATTATTTTAAAACAAGCACAATCAACCATATAAATTAAAATGTAGAAAAGAAAGCACATGAATAAAATAGAAAAAACACATCATATTTTATAGTGGTTTAGCTAACTTGACCTATGTCCACTCCTCGGAGCCTCTTCTCCAGGTATTACACTAAAACCATAATGACTCTTCTTTTTCTCTTACAAAAAGTTGGAGAAGCCTTTACAAAATCAATTTCACCGCCCCGGTGAGGCAGAGAACCCATACTCCTTTTGCTTTCTCCTGAAGCAGGTAGAGAACCTTGATTTAGTGCTGATGAAGATCTCCCTAGAGACACAAAGAAAAAGGGATGATGATTGGATAAGATGACTCAAATCCTTTCTTTGAGAAATCTTTGTGAACACCTCACAAACTCCCCCTTGTAAGATCCTCTCTCTCTCTCTCCCAAGCTCTCCCTCTTCTTCTCTAAGCTCTCTCAGGTCAGAGCAATAACATAAGATATTATCATTAAAAAATAAGAGATCTTATAAACAAGGCCTTAAAAATTTCCCTAATTTGTAACTTACCATCAAAGATCATACAGGATGATCAAGAGATCAACCTGTACGATCAGTGTATTTCAGCCCTTCCAACCAGGATAATCTAGGATTGCTATATGATTATATCACATTATTTATTATGATCATCCAAGATGATGTAGACATAGTCTGGTATGATTAGTTCAAAATCATACATATCATCTATTAGATAGTTTTGGATGTCTAGGAAATACATATTGGACGATGATGAAATAGAACTTATCATCCAAGATGATGCTTGGATCATCATGTATTATTAGTTCAAAATCAATGATTATCGTCCAGTAGATAGTTCGGGTCATCCAAGAGATACAGGATGATGAAGAATTATAACTGATCGTCCAGTAGATAGTTTGAGATGTCCAGGTGATTCAAGAGAAGACTATAATTTTTGTTACTGATCATCTAGGTTAATCCTGCGATCGTGTAGGATGATATTATCTATCAACCTTACCTTAATTACTTTCCTTAATCATTAATAATTTAGGCATAATTATAATGAATCATTCAGGATGATAAGGGATTGTCCTGTACCATTAGAACAAAATTATAAAAAAAATCTTGCCTAAATGAGTTTGACAGTTGAGTATCTTTGATATGATCGTATCGTCTAGGATGATGAGAGTATCATCAAGGATGATTTTCTTAAGCAAGTTTACATGAACTAGATGCCTTGATTAGGGTTTCTATTTTTAAGTGATCATCCAAAATGATTTGAAATTGTCATATATGATGTGATTAAAAAAAAGAAAAACTCAAACTCACCAAATTTATCCCACTGAGTGTGTATGTGCAATGTTACTTAGCTTTAGGATCCATCAATGTATATTTGACCAAAGAAATGATAAAAAAATGCATTGAAATAGGAATTATAGACTGACTCAATCCTAGTCTACCTGATCTTAAGATGATTGACATTCCAAGTAAACTTGTGGACCGGAAAGGTTAGTGAGCTGGACACATAAAACAAATAGCATGAATGACAGCAGTTAAGGAATAATAATATTTATTATCATCAAAATCACAATACTTTAGTCCAAATCTACAACAATCTCTCCCTTTCTAATAATGACAAATATTATTGTTGGAACATTTTAAATCACAAATATATTTTTTAATTTATTAAAAAAATGAAACATAAAATAAAATAGAATAATCTAAGCAAAGCAAATAAAATTTTACTAAAATAAGCAAATGACATAACACTAATACTACTCCCCCTTTTGACATCAGAAAAAGGAGGAAAAAAAATAACTACTAAATAGAAACTAGTATAGAAATAAGTACAAAAAATTATATAAAAGCACCAAGCAATCTATATGTACGAAGGACCCTGATTAGGTGAAGGAGGAGGTGGTGGTGGTTGAAAGAGACTATGAATGAAAGCAAACTGCTCCCCAAACCTGACCATATCTTGGTCATGATGCTGCTGTTGTTAGGCGATATAGGCATTAAAATGATCAACAACTGCTACATGCTGCTTCTCCTATGCAACTACATAGGAGTCAAACTTGGCCTCCCACTGCTCAAATCTCTCCACCAACTAATCATGATATGACTGCTAGTGGATAGGAACATGTTCAGGAATAGCCTCTTCCTTTGCTCGCCCAGCCTCCTCATGCTCCTAGTGGAGGCGAGTGCTGTAAAGGATGTGGAAGGAGTTATTGGTGTAGAAGGCAGGTTAGTAGTTTGGTGGGGTAGGATACTAAAGATTATACTTTGTTTCAAGAATATATGTAATGATGTGTCATAGAGCCATATTTGGTTTCCTTTTATGTCCGGGATCCCTAATGTTAATCAAGTATTCAATGTATAAAAAAAGAAGATCGGTAGCATTGAAATCCCTATGAGCTATGATATAATCAGTAGTAAGGGAGAGTAGAATAGTGATGTGAATACAATCACCAACCTTTGGAATTATAGAGGTTCAAAAGTCATGTTGAATGGTCCTAGCATCTTTGACTAAGGAACTAGAGGAATCATCATGGAAAGTGGCATTGGTGTGTCTTAAGTATTGATTGATAGGGTTCTAGTTGAAGTCATGATTTAAAGCTACAATGTGAAGTTTGTCACCAGTGGTGGAATAATGAAGAAGTTTATCACAGTCCTGATAGATGATTTCTATATGTCTTTTATTTACATAAGATTAAAGTACAATGTAGGCAAAGTTAATGTTAAGACTGGCAAAAACTTCATATATAAGTTCAGAGTGGAATGGGAAAGAAAGGGTTAGAATGAAAGTAAGCGTAGTATGAGCAAACAAATCTAACACTATATAAGTAGGAGTGTGGGGATTGATAATCTTGGAGGATGTAATAGCTACCATTTTATATCGAAGATAAATAGCCTGATCTACTGCCTCAGTGAATTGAGGGATGACAGTTGGCTTTAGGAGCTTCTAGTAAGCATCCTAGAATGCTTGCCACCAGCCATTTTGAGAGCTTAATTGAAGGAGAGAAGGATTTGGAGTGAATAAAATCAATTCAAATTAGCTATTTATAAAGAGCCAGCCACATCATCCAGAATGATCATGGAATCGTCCAGGATGATCAGGAATAATAATTGCATCCAAGATGATTGGTCAAAAGGCGGTCCTATTGTCTAGGATGATCAGACATCATCCCAGATGATTAGACACAAGCTATTGTCCTGAGGAGTCAGCCAGTATGATCTTTGACTTTAAGGATCATCCATGATGAACAGGTGGATTGTCCTAGATGATTAATAATAATAAATCTTACTGGCCAAATTTAAAATATTTAACCATTTTTTTTATATGGATCATCTAGGATGAATAGCTGGATCATCCAGGATGATCACCAATAATTGAAGCAGAAGTCAATCATATCATCTAGAATGATATGGATCATCTAGGATAATAATAAATAATAGAGTTAAATCAACTGTTGGATAGATGATGATTAGTGTATTGATGATATCATCTAGGATGATAGGAAACTTTTCTAGGATGATGTGAACAAAAAATTAAAAATCTGATGATGGATAAAGATGACCAGTAGAGGTCCCAAAATAAGTAAAGCATAATAAAATTAAGTAAAAATACAACGAAAAGGTGATAAAAATAGTAAAAAAATAAGAATTTTTTTAATCAATGCTAGAAAATAATAAATTTTCTTATGATTGGATTAAAAATTAGTAAAAAATTAATTAACATCACCAAAATCCAAAAAATGGTAGAACATCCGATCCTATTAACCCTAGCTCGAACTTCTTACAGGTCAACCCATCTTTTGAAAATAAAGATCTAACTTAGAAAAAATAATCGAATAAAAAAAAGTGATCTATTCAAAACTTTGTTCAAGAAAAATATCTTATAAAATAATATAGCTAAGTAATTAGTCACGATCATTAGTTTCAAAAATAAAGTCTTTGAAAATATCAAGTGAGACATGAATTCTTCTAAGATTTAAAGGTTTGAAAGAGAAGGAAGCTAGATTTCTTGTGGGCTCATTTTGTGCCTCTTATCCATTATTTTACGCACTTTGAACATCTTAGAATTTTTGATATATTTTGTGTATCTTTTAATTACTTGGCGATCATTGTGCATCTTTTCAGTTTTTCTTTTTGGCTAATTTTTTGCCTCTTATCATTTTTACAAGCTAGCTCTCCTTCAAAACCTTTAAAGACTCTCAGTTGTCAGAATATCTTCCAGATAATGGAGAAAACAAACTCACTCTCTAATATAAGGAGTAAACCACAAAGCAGAATCATATTCATGTGATAAATGAAACAACATGATCAAGAAAGCTTGAAAGTGATTTAATGATTTTGAACATTATTTATATAAGATAAATTACTGTAAGAAGATATAAAAGATCTTAATTTCAAAGTTCAATTATTAATTTGAAATAGACTTTTGCTTTGAAAAGAAAATTACACTGCTAAATGGAGTTAGAGGAAGGGAAATATTCAATAATGTTTCTTCATTTAATTGATTTAGGGATGTCAATCATTGATTACAAATTTTTAAAAATAAAAGCAAGAAAAAATGTAATTCCAATAGTGATCAACAAAATAAAATTGAAGTAAAAAATAACATAATAATAAAACATGAAAAATAGCAACACATAAACAAAAATAAACAAGCAAACAAAAACTAAAGAAAGATCATAAAATATAAAATTCAGAGTTCAGCAATCATCAAGTTCATGCATTTATACTTATGACACCTAATCTGATCCTTAAGAGGCTAAAAGTTTTTTAGGACTGTGGTTTAGTACAAATGTCAGCCAGTTGGATTTTAGTTGTTATATGATGTAGCTCAATGTCTCATTTAGTAACATGGTCCTTAATAAAGTGATGTCTTATATCAATGTGTTTGATTCTAAAATATTGGATACAATTTTTAGAAATGTAGATGACACTAGTTTTATCATATAGTATTGAAATTGTGCCTACATGTATTCCTAAATTCATAATCAATTGCTTTAACCAAAGGACTTGGGCCACACAACTTCCTAAGTCTATGTATTCAACTTCAGTTCTGGAAAGTGAAACTGAGTTTTATTTTCTGCTGGACCAGGAGACTAAAGATTATCTTATGAATTGACATATTTTAGAATTTCTCTTTCTATCCACCCTACACACTATAAACTCTGAATCAGAATATCCTATAATCTCAAAAGAAGTGCTATGCCTTAGATATGATATTTCTAAGTTTTGGGTTCCTAAGAGATATCTGAAGATTTTTTTAACTGTAGTAAGGTGGGACTCCTTTGGATCAGCTTGAAATCTAGCACAAAGGCACACACTAAATATTATATTAGGTCTGCTAGCTGTAAAGTAAATGAGTGATCTAATTATTCATATGTATTTCTTTTGATCAACTAATTTTCCATTTGAGTCTTTATTTAATTGAAAACTAGAGCTCATGGGAGTGTTATTAGCTTAGCTTTATCCATTTGATATTTCTTCAATATATCCTTAATATATTTTGATTAATTAATAAAGGTTCCATCATCCATTTATCTTATGCTAAACCCAAAAAATAGGATAATTCTCCCATCATACTCATCTCAAATTTCTTCTAATTATTTTAGAAAAACCTTCACAAAATGTTTTATCAGAAGATCCAAAAAGTATATCATTAATTTAGATTTGAATAATGAGTAATTCATCTCATACTCTCCTAAGAAAAAGGATGATGTCCGTGCTCCCCTTAACAAACTCCCTTTCTAGAAGAAACTTGCTAAGCCTCTCATACCATGCCCTGTGTGCATGTTGAATCTATACAAAGCCTTTTTTAATTTGAAAACATAATTTGGAAATTAGGAATTCTCAAAACCTGGGGGTTGCTCTACAAAAACATCTTCTTTTATTACCCTATTTAAAATGTCACTCTTCACATCCATTTGGAAAGGCTTAAATCCCTTATAATAGGCAAAGCCTAATATCACTCTGATTGCTTCCAATCTAGTTACAGGGGCAAAACACTCCTCAAAATCAATCCTTTTTATTTGATTATACCCCTTAGCCACTAATCTTGCCTTATTTCTAACCACTATACAAGAATCATTCATTTTATTCTTAAAGACCCATTTGATTACTACTACACTTTGATCCTTAGGTCTTTATACTAGCTCCTAGGCATCATTCTTAATAAATTGGTTTAGTTCCTCTTTTATAGCTAGGATCCAGAATTCATCAGAAAAGGCTTAATTGATGTTGGTGGGTTCAATCACTGAGATGAAGGTAGAGTGGTTAACTTCTTTTCTAAGTCCATACCTAGTTCTAACACCTTCAAAAGGGTCTCCTAAGATCAATTCTTTAGGATGACTCAAAGAATATCTCCAATCTTTAGGGAAAGTGTTTTGATGCTCTATCCTTTCCTCCAGATTTATAGTTTCGACTCCTTGGGTAATCTTACCTACTTTATTAATGTTTTGAGGTTCTATCTTTTCCTCCATATTTGTAGTTTCTACTCCTTAGGTAATCTTACCTACTTCATCTTCTTTCTTAACTCTAGACTTCTCAAAATTAGATTCATCAAACACTACATGAGTCATCTCCTCCACCACCAATATCCTCTTATTAAACACTCTAAAGGATTTCTCTATACTTAAATAGCCTAAGAACACTCCATTAAATTTTGGGTAAAATTTTTCTAGGAGTGATTCCCATTATTTTGATTGAAAACCTTATAACAAAAGACATGAAGGTTAGAAAGGTTGGATGTCCTACCCTTAATGATCTTATAGAGTGTTTTATTTTGTTTGGGTCTAACATTCACCCTATTCAACACATAATAAGCTATGTTTATCGCTTCTACCCAAAAGTATTTTGGAAGTGAATACTTAGCAAGCATGGCTCTAGTAACTTCTACTAAGGTCTTGTTCTTCCTTTCAGCTACCCCGTTCTGCTGAGGGGTCCTAGGAGCTGAAATTTTTTGACTAATCCCTTACTCCTCATAGAAATTTTCAAATCTCTCTTTTTCAAACTCTCCACAATGGTCACTATTGATGATAAATATCTCACAACCTAGTTTTTTTTTTAATCAAAGTGGAGAATGATTTATATTAATTGAATGTCTCACTTTTACATGATAAAATTCTAATCCAAGTGAACCTTGAGTAATAATCGACTATTACAAATCCAAAGACCTTCCCCCTAAGCTTGTAGTGCTAATGGGTCCAATTAAATCAAAGTGAAGGACTTCTAAAATTTTAGAGGTGCTAATGTCCTTAATGGAATGGAAAGAGGATTTGACTTATTTTCCTAGTTGACATGCATCACATAGGTGGTCCTTAGTGAATTCAAGCTTAGGGATTCCTCTTTCTAAGTTTTTTTGGGTAACTTTTCTAAGAGTTTTCATGCTAGCATGACATAACCTTTTATGCCACAACCAAGACTCATCAGCAGCTGTTTTCAAGAAAAAAGAAGCAACACATTCAATATTATTTAAATCAAGAATGTAAACATTATTGATTATTTTTCCCTACAAAACAGTGTTTTTATTTAAGCTTATAATGCAAGTGTTTGACAAAACTTTTATGCTAAAATCTTTATCATAGAGCTGACTGCTACTGAGAAAGTAATGTTTCAAGCCATCAACAAGTAAGACATTTTCAATCAAAAGGTTCTTGAAGTTTCTGATTATACCTGTGCTCACCACTTTCTTAGTGGTGTTGTCTCCAAGAGTGATCTTGCCTCCAGCCTTGGTCTCTAGAAAAATGAATTGATTAAAATTTCCAGTCATATAGCATGAGCATCCACTGTCCAGGTACCACATGCTCTCATGTGGTCTTGTGTGAGATCACACCTATAAAATCATCAAATGTTAGGTTTAGGAACCCAAAAAAGTTTGAGTCCTTTTATATGAAAAAAGAGTGTAATGAATGTGTGTTATGCTGTGAATCATATAATTTGGGTATCTACACCAAATGTGTTCTATGGTGAATGGTGCATGTGTGAGAAATATGTCCTAGCATGCCACATAAAAAACATCTAACACCAGGAAAGGGTTTACTAATCTACTCAGGTTATAGTTCCTCTTCTAAGGTTTGAATGATGCATATTGATTTGATGAATTATGAAACTCAAGCATTATGCATAGTTTTTTATTTTCTTTGAAAGAAGTTAATTGAGCTTCTAAAAACTTATTTGAATTTTCAAGAATTGAAATTTCTATTTTCAAAGCATGCTCCTTACTATCTAAATAAGTTGCAAGAATATATATGTCCTTATATGTAGTTTCTAGCTCAACATGTAAACTTTTTAGGGATTCATGCTCATTAGTAAATTCAGAATACTTTTTATTCTTTTTTTTTTTTTTTGAAGAAAAATTTGAGGCTTACTATATTATTAATAAAAGATAAAAAAACAACTATAAGCTAGATTCCTCCTTCAAAGTGTTGAAGAATGAGGGAGGAACCTTATTCAAAGAACAATCATTCCAAGTAAAGCTACTAAAAAGAGCATAGTTAGCACATAAGTTTGCTAACTTATTACTTTCTCTACTAATGCAATTGAAAATGACAAAATTAAAGTTTGTAAGAATTTACATACCCTCATCCTTGAACTTCCCTATTTTCCAAGCATTTTGAAAGTAAGAGATGATATTTGAGTTATCTCCTTCAATGATAATGCCTTTATATTTGAACATCCAATCCTTAATCTCCTCCTTTAGAGAATGAATAGCTATCAACTCCAATTTATCTATGTCCCAGTGTACATAAGATCTTTCATAAGCAAAGATGAATCTCCCTTTGCAATTCTGAAATCCCCGCTTTATATGATGAAAGAAGAGATGTGTCAACATTAACCTTTAGCCAATTGGGTGGAGGAGGATGACAAGTATTAGACAGTCTTATCGACTGATTAACATCCCAATAGACTAAAGTTCTGAGAAACTAAAGCTTGACAAATAGCATTAGAAGCTATCAAACTAGAATTATCTTCAACACCTTCATGAATCATCTTATTTCTACTTTTCCAGGATAGGAAAACTGTATTCTAATATAGGTTAACCATCATTCCTTTCTTCATAGTATTGGTTTCAAGCCAATTGATACAATGTTCACTTTTATCAAACAGAGGAATTCCAAACCCCTAGTGGTTTAGATGTTGAATTACCTCTCTAAGTTTCTATCATCCATGCATGATATGCTCCACATCTTCTATTTTATTACATCCCCTAGGACAATTAGCATTCTATATTAATCTTCTATAGCATAGAAATTGAAGCGAAGGAATAACATTTCTATTCAATCTCCACCAAAACACCTCCACCCGAGCATTCAACTTAGCCTTCCTGATCCAATTCCAGTTCTGAGAATTATCAGTTCCATATGCAGCAGCTTTACTGATTAGTCCCGATATAGTCAATCCGAATTTTTGATTTATCAGCTCCATGTGATCCTCTTCTTTCTTCTATCATGATTTAATTTGAATGATCAAATTGACAAGCTCCCTTCCAAAGTATTTCATCAACTCTTGTTCATTCCAATGGCCATCCAGAATAAATTTTTTTACAAAAATAGAGCCGTCTTCATTTGGGATAACAAATGTAGGCCACATATCTATACATTTATCCAATATCCAATCATCTTTAAATGCATCTACAGATTCTCCATTCGCTATATTCCATCTCACAATCGGCTTCAGCATTTTGCAATCTTCACTCAGCAATTTGTATGAGGATGAACAACTACCTCTGCTATTACCTTTCTCCAGCCTTTCACCATATTTTATTGCCATTACCTTGTGTAAGAGTGACTGATTATCCTGTATGAATCTCCATGCTAATCTAGCTCTTAAAGCAGGAGTTTTTGTAACATTTGAATGTAATCCACTGCTCCCACTTTCAATAGGATTACACATTTCAGTCCAGTTGACATAATGCATCCCCATTGAGCCATTCTTCTTAGTCCAAATAAAATTTCTACAAATTTTATCCAGTTCTTCCAGCACCCGTTTAGGAACTAGTGAGTGAGCTGCATGAAAAGTAGACAGTGCTAGCAAAATCGACTTCACCAATGTCAATTTACCTCCCAGCGATAAGCATTTGCTACCCCATTGATTAAGCTTCGTCAATGCATTATCAATGATGAACTGAAAATCTTCACTCTTGAGTCTTCTCAATGCTATCTTCAAACCAAGATAATTGAATTCTTTAACGCTTTTGAAGCCCATAATTCTTGAGACAATATTCTTCTTTCTCCTCCCCACATGCTTCCTAAACATAATTATAGATTTGCTATGGTTTTTTCTTTGTTCAGTCCATTCACAGAAATTGTGAAGGATATTTTTAACACCCAAAACCTCTTTCCTATTAGCCTTAGAAAACATGATTACATCATCCGCGTACAGTATATGGGAGATTCTTGTCCCTTCTGAGATAATCTTGATACCACAGGAGCTATGATGAAATCCATTTGAGAGAAGTTGTGTGCAAAGTATAAAAAGGATGGGAGACAAGGGACATCCTTGCCGAAATCCACTTCTAGCTTGAATTCAACTTGAGCAATTTCCATTGATGATTATAGAGAACTTAGGATCTTCTACACACTCCATGATGAGCTTAGATGTTTTAGGAGGAAAGTTAAAATACTCCAACACCTTCCTTAGAGAAGACCAAACCATGGAATCGTAGGCTTGTTCCATGTCTACTTTGAAAGATACTAGACCTTTTGTATCTTTTGAGAACCTTAGCTTGTGGAAAATTTCTTGTGCCACCAATACATGATTAGATAAAGATCTCCCCTTGAAGAATGCCACTTGCTCCAAAGAGATAAGTTTAGGAATGACCACAATTCGTCTATTCAATATTATCCTTACGGCTTATACACAGTGTTGCATAGACTTATAGGTCTATAATTGGATGGAAGAATGGGATTTGATACCTTAGGTATGAGAACTATCAATGTTTCTTTCCATTCCTTGTTAAGCTCTCCATTGCTAAAGAAATGACTTATAGCCCTCCAAAAATCATCTTTGATGATTTCCCAATAAACTTTAATGAAAGTATTTGAAATACCATCATTTCCAGGAGAAGTATTACCTCCCAATTATTTTAGAACACCTTCTACTTCTTCCATAGATAAGTCTGCTTCTAGAAATTTGTTGTCCCAAGTGTTCAAGATATTGATAGGTGCCGGCCACCCTTCCAGATTGCACCTCCTTTCTTCCCATTTTTTTTTAAAAAAAACCACAAAAAAACACATCATCCATCTGGCTTTTATCTTCCACCAATAATCCATTCTCATCTTTTACCTTGATTATCTTATTGGAGTTTCTTCTAGCACTAGCATATGATTGAAATAATTTAGAGTTTCCATCACCTTCATTTAGCCACTTCACTTTGGCCCTTTGCTTCCACCAGGTATTCAATCTTGCCATGGTTACATTTAGTTCATTCACCTTTACTTTAAAACTCCAATAATCCGGTTCAGATAGGACCCCTTGAGATGATTCTTTGCTTTGAAGTTTCATGATATGTTTCATGAGATCATCTTTAAGCTTATTTAGCTCCTTTAACTTGGACTTACTCCAAATTAATAAAGATTTTAAGGACCTTTTACATTTTTTGTTGAGAATTTGAGAGTAGCTTCCTTGATAATTCCTGCACCATTCCTTCCTTACCACCCCAAATGAAGCTTGATAAGATGCCTAACAATTCTCATATTTGATTTTTCTTTTAGAGTTTATACTAAAATTATGGAAATGCAAAATGATTGGACAATGGTCCGAGGCTATCCTATCCAAATGCCTCTCCACCAAACGGAATGGTGAGCTCAATGCAGCTTTGTTGATAAAACACCTATCCAATCTTTCAAGTATCCTAGCACAACCAACTTTATTGTTGCACCATGTGTGTCTAGGACCAATAAACCCAACTTCATGCAAATCATTGTTGAGTAAGCATTCCTTCATCTCCCTAGGTCCTTGAGAAAAAATGAATCTTCTTCCTCCCATTTTATCTTCTTTATCCATTAAACAATTAAAATCTCCACCTATTGCCATAGGTTGTTCTCTAATGGAATACTTGTCTAACATATTCCATAGTTCTCTTCTCTTTTGCACCTCTCTACTTCCATACACCGTGGCCACCCTCCACCTTTCATTATTGAACAATTTAAGTTCTCCAATCACAACTTGTGAAGAAAAATCTTCCACCGAGAACACAACAATATTTGAATTGCAGAGAATTAATATGCCCCTAGATAGACCAGAAGACGGAACAAAGAAAAAGTCCCAATTGTTTCTAATCATGCCATCAATCTCATTTCTATCAATTTTCGTTAATTTGGTTTCAACCAAACTCACAAAAAACACCCCATTATTTTTAACAAACTCCTAAAGGTATAGTGAAGCACTTATCTTCCTTGCTCCCCTACAATTCCAAAAGGCTATGGAATACATTAAATGAGATTTGGGGGATTAATCCCCAAGGTACCTTTCCCTTCAAGCTCCGATCTCCGGCTTTTTGTTGATGAATTGATTGGTCCCAATTCCCTCAGCTGTTTTGGTCTTTTTTTCTTTGTAAGAAGTGAAGAGTCCACCTTCCCACCAGTATCAGCAAAAGCCGTTTCACTGTAACCTGCACTAGAGTCTTCTTTATCTACATTATCTGCTTCAATCTCTATTACTTTGTTAACTTCATTAACAACATCTCCTTTTTCAAGAGTGGCATCAGTAGTTGCTTCAAGTAATTCTCCTTCCTCCAAGTCAATCAATGCTTTAAAGCTATTGTTATCATACTTGATAACATCTAGATCATTTCTATTTCCCACTTGTATCATATCTGTTGTACCACCAACCGGATTTTGTTCCACTGTTTTCTATTCTTCTAATGCCTTGTCTCCATTTGATTCTTCTTTAATTGCATCATTTTGCTTTAATTGTACCAATTTGCTTCTTCTATTAACCTGAGAACCAGGTCCTCTAGGCCAATTGTTATTATATTTCTTCCTCCCATAACTTTCCAACATCCAAGGTCCATATTCTTCATTATCAATCAATCCTTCACCTGCCTTTTTATTGCCTTCCTCAGCATTCTTCTCCACCATGTTGTTGGAAGTATCTTTAACCGGCTGTAATAACTTTCGCCTATTCTCCATTTTGGCTTTGGCAATATCATTCCTTCTATGGCCTATTTTACAGCATTCAAAGCAAAGATTAGGTAGCCTCTTGTATTCTATTATCTAGAAGAATCTATCTTCTTCTCCCTCTACCCACACTCCTATTGGTAGCTTAGTATCAAAATCTATATGGACACAAACCCTTCCAAATTCTCTTCTTGACCATTGGAACATGTTGCCGTCGATTAATTAAGGCTTCCCCACCATGGAAGCTATTCTACAGATGTTTATTTCATCCCAACAAAATAATTGTAAGTTTGGCAATCTGATCCATATAAGAGAAGATAGCCCTTTAAGAGAGTTGGGATCAAACTTTTGAGCCCATCTCTCAATCCCTACTATGTTTCCATTAACGAACCAGGGGACATTAGTTACAATTGCTTCCAACCACTATAAATATGGTGTGTTCTTTCTTTTTACTGTTTCCGCGTTTTAATTTCTGCACTTTGATTGTGGTGATTTTGGTTTGGAGTTTTATCCTTGATTTTATAGTTTTCCAAATCACCTCTCTTTCTAATTTGCTTGGGACTAAGTTCAAGAGGGCCTAACATCCCTAACAAACTTTCAAAATCCATCCCTTTCCAAGCATAGTGAGATGGAATTTTCCATATTGTCCCCACTATTTCCTCAATTCATAGCTAATTGAAGAAAATGGGACTTCTCCTCCAAATATTTTGACCACGAGTGACTTGTCAAGCTTTTTGGTGTTCTCACTAACTTTCTCCATATGAAGTCTTAAAGTTTTACCATCTTCAGCTATACAGTTACAGAAATTCAACTCACCAACTTTAATGTTTTTGTTCTTAAACCACATATTCTATTGGTTTTCTGAATTAGGCCTTTTAGGCATTTCCTCAATCACCTCTTCGCATCTCCCCAGCTTCCCAGTTGTACATACCCGCACCTCTTCCAGATCTGATTTTGTATTACCTTCAACTGCATTGCTCTTCTTCATTCCAAAACTCTCAAGTTCATTTATTACAAGGTCCTCCTTCAATAAGGAACCTTCATTCTCACCACCTTATGCAACCATTCCAGCAACTATGAGCTTGTTATCCATTATGGCTCTTGGTATTTCCACCGTATCATATGCCTTCTCACATAGAGCCTTGCCCGACCATCCAATATTCTCTATATTATCCTCCATCAATTTACCTTTACCCTTACCAGCCACTTCCAGAATTTGTTTCTTCATAATCTAACCTCCTTCATTGATGACTAAAGGCTTGTTCATCTTAGAATTTTCTTTAATACCAGGAAAAAAACTTGATCTATGATCTCCAAATTTCAGCAATGAAGACGACACGTCCCGAGCTCCTCCGATGATTGGACATCTACATGAACGTCGATCGTCTAACGGAACACCGGCCATAGGAGGCCGGTAACCGTTCATCATCATTGTCTCGATGATGAAGCCGCAAAATTAGAAATTTGAATAACAGAAATTTGTATTCCCATACTATTTCTCTCTACTTTCTCTCTCTATCCGTCTCTCTATTTTATAAATTATGCGAATAATTTTTATTCAAAGCATTAAATTCATCTAATAATTTCATGTGATTGCTATCAAGTGTAGAATGATTAGTAATCAAAACTTCATACTCATTTTGTAAGTTTAGAATTTCAATTTCAGGCTAGCACGCAATTTTTTAAGCTTTTTAAAAGATGAATGAATTTTCTCAGAAACATCAAGCAATTGATTGTATGTTAATTTGCATACCTCTTCTTGGTCAGAATGACCAAGATGCTCATCCTCCATCAAAAACAAGTTTGTTGTCTCCTATTCATCTTCAATCTCAAAGGAGTCAGATGTAGAATCCACCCAAAAAGTCTTTTGGATCTATTTCTTATCCTTCCTTAACTTGGGTTTCTGCTAACCCTTGTCCATATTTGGGTGAACCTTAAGTATAGGGTAATCATCTTTTATATGTCCTAGCTTCCTACATTCAAAGAAAATCACATTAGAAGAATCTTTAGAGTTCTTTCTATTCTTACATTTGTTCCACTTCTGATAGTGCTTTTGTTTCTTCCTTAAAAAGCTCTTGAGACTCCTAGTAATTAATGAAACATCATCACTTTCAAAACCAGAAGAATCAATACCCATATCATTAGCATTTAAGGCTATAATTTTCTCTTTCTTTTTCTCCCCTGCATCAAGTTACTCGTAAGCAATGCGTGATCCAAGTAAGTTATCTATAGAATAAACATTCAAATCCTTAGACTCAATCATAGCAGTAATCTTAGAGTCAAAGGAAGAAGGTAAACATCTTAAGATTTTGTTCACTTTTTCATAGTTTATTAGTATCTTCCTAAGCCATGTAGGCAGGTGACTATTTGTGTAAACCTAATATACATTTCAGATATTGACTCATTAGGTTTCATATGAAAAAGTTCATAGTCATGAAGTAAAATATTTAACCTATATTTCTTAACTTCAATTGTGCCTTCATACGTAATATATAATCTATCCCATATTTCTTTACCAATAACACAAGTTAAGACACACATGTAATCTTCAATTTTCAGTTCACAGAAAAATTAGTTCAAAATTTTGCATTAAGTTGCCCTAAATCTCTATCATCAAAATTCCATTCAAAAAATGAAAGTTTAGTTTTTGATGCTATTTATTTCACGTGTTGGTGCAGAATAATCTTCTTTTATAAGCATCCATATACAATAATTTATATATTATAAAAAAGTGGACATGCAAGTTTTCCAGAAATTGAATGATATATTATCAAATAAGGGTGGTCAAGTAATAGAATACCCTTCTGCCATGTTTTGATTACCAAAGTTAGCCATGGATCAAAATTTAAAAGTTTTCTAAAACTTGAGTTTATGAATCCCGCTCTAATACTACTTGAAAGTTTGCTAAAGTTATTAAACCCGTATGAATTAGCCTGAGGCTAACCAAGAGGGGGGGTGAATTCGTAGTTTTAAAAAAAATTTAAACAAAAATCAAAATATTTTTGAAACCTTTTTGAATTTTTTAAAACAAATACAATCAACCACATAAATTAAAATATGGAAAATAAAGTGCATGAATAAATTAGAAAGAACACACCAGATTTTATAGTGGTTAAGTCAACTTGACTTATGTCCACTCCTGGGAGCCTCTCCTCCAGGTATTGCACTAAAACCATAGTGACTCTTCTTTTGGTCTCACAACAAGGTGAAGAAGCCTTTACAAAATCCTTTTCATCGACCTCGGTGAGGTTGAGAACTCAGACTTCTTTTGCTTCCTCCTGAAGCAGATAGAGAACCTTAATCTAGTGCTGATGAAGACCTCCTTAGATCCACCAAGGAACCAATGATGATGATTGGAGAAGATGACTCAAATCCTTATTTGGAGCAACTTTTATGAATACCTCTTAAAATACCCCTCATAAGATCCTCTCTCTCTCTCTCATGCTCTCTCTCTCCTTCTCTAAGCTCCCTCAAGTTAGGACAATAGCAAAAGATTCTCTCATTAAAAAATAAGAGATCTTATAAAGAATGCCTTAAAAATTGCCCTAATTTGCAACTTGCCATCAAAGTTCATCTAGGACGATCGATATATTATCATCTAGGACAATCGACAGATTTGGGTGTGTTGTACAATTACAACACATTACTTGTTCTAATCATCTAGGATGATGTGATTACTTTAGAAACTTATATATTATCCACCAGATAGTTCTGGATGTCTAGGAGATACATGTTAGATGATGAAGAAATATAACTTATCATCTAGGATGATGCTTGAATCATCCTATATAATTAGTTTAAAATCAGTGATTATCATCTAGCATATAGTTTGGGTCATTTAAGAGATATATTTGAATGATAAATAATTATAACTGATTATCTAGCAGATAGTTTGGGACATCGAGGTGATTCAGGAGAAGACTAAAGTTTTTCATACTAATCGTCCAGGACAATCCTACGATTATTTAAGACAATATGATCAATAAATCTAACCTTAACTACTTTTCTTAATCACCTGACTAATTTAGACATGATTTTAATGAATTGTTCGTGATGATATGGGATCGTCCTGTACGATTAGAATAAAAATTCTTAAAAGAAATCGTGCTTAAATGAGTTTGACAGCTGAGTATCTTTGATATGAACATATCATCCAGGAAGATTTGCTTAAGAAAGTTTACATGAACCAGCTACCCTAATTAGGGTTTCTATTTTTAACTGATTATTCAAGAGGATTTGAAATTATCCTGTATGATGTGATCAAAAACAAAAAAATTCTAACTCACCAAATTTCTCGCCCTGAGTGTGTGTGTAGGGTTACTTAGCTTCAGGATCCCCCAATATAAATTTGACTCAAGAAAAAGTAAAAAATGCATTGAAATAGAAATTATAGACTGACTCAATCCTAGTTTACATGATCTTGAGCTAATTGACATTCCAAGAGAACTTGTGGACCTGAAAGGTTAGTGAGCTGGTTACATAAAATAGATATGCATGAATGGTAGTAGTCAAGGAACAATAATGTTTGTTATTATTAAAATTATAGTACTTGGGTCCAGATCTACAACAAAATATTGCCTTGTAATAATAAATCACCTCAAATCTAAGAGGGTCCATACATAATCTGTTAGTTCTCTTGACGAGCTTTGTTGGGAGACATCATATGACTTGGATGAAATTAAAGTTAGGGATGGACCCCCTGAATTTGAGGAAGTAATTAAATCAATAGTTGATGAACTCAAAGAAATCGATCTTGGGATCGAGGATTACCCTCTCCCTACTTTCATCAACTCCCTATTAAGTGAAGATGAATTAAATGATATAATAAACTTTTCTCAAAGTTTAGGGACTTCTTTTCCTAGTCATATAATGAAATTCCATGCTTATTTCCTGATATAATAGTTCATTAACTTGGAATTCAACCTGATGTCATTCCTATCAAACAGGCACCTCGATGTATAAGTATGGAGATCGAACAACAATCATTTCTAAAATTAAGAAATTAGTTGAGGCAAATTTTTTTAGAGGAATAATATCCCATTTGGTTAGCTAGCGCCATGTTAGTTTGAAAGAAAAATAGTCAAATTTGGATCTATATCAACTATAGAGATCTAAATAAGTCATACCCTAAAGATGTGTTTCCTTTACCCATACCCAAACTCATGGTAGATATTGCCTCCTCTCATATTATTTTCTCCTTTTTGGATGGCTCATCTGGATATAACCCAATCTAGATGGTCCTAAAAGATGAAAGAAAACACATCATTCAAAACTCATATGGAAATATTTTGTTAAGATATGATTCCATTTGGTCTAAAAATGTCAATGCTACTTATTAGTGGGATATGACCCAAATCTTTGATGAACTTATCCATAATAGAGTGGGGTGTTACATCGATGATTTTTTTTATTAAAAGCAAAGTTAAAGAGACTCGCCTTTATAACTTAAGAGTTATCTTTAAGCAGTTGTGCCTCTATGACCTTAAGATGAACCCCTTGAAGTGTGCCTTCAGCATCACCTTAGGAAATTTTAATGGATTTGTAGTGAGGCACCACCAAATTAAAATTGATTATGCTAAGATCTAAGTCATCTTAGATATGTCACCTCATTAAAGCCTTTTTTAGTTGAGGTCTCTTTAAGGTAGATTAGCATATATATGGAGGTGTATTTCCAATCCATATGGTTGTTGCCAACTTTTCTTAGACCTTGCCAAAAAAGACTCTAAATTCATATGGGATGAGAAATGTTAGTATGCTTTTTATAACATTAAATAATATCTTACAAATCCTTCAGTCTTAGAAGTCCCTGTTCCGATGAAACCACTTATTCTCAACACCGTAGCTTCTGATGAATGACTTGATTCACTGTTGGATCAAGTCAATGAAGAGGGAAAGGAGAATTCCCTTTACTATCTTAGCCGACATCTTATTCCAATAGAAATTTGGTATCCTTCATCGAGAAGCATTACATTGCCTTAGTTTTACCGCCCAAAAGCTAAGACACTACATTATTTCTCACCAGGTAAGTTTAATCTTAAGAGTAAATATGTTGCAGTATCTTATAACCCAACCTACATTTTCATGACATAAAGCATGGTGGTCATTAATATTGTTTTAATTTTAAATAACTTTCATTCCCATATATGTTGTGAAAGGACATATTGTTGTCAACTTCCTTACAGTGCATCCACTTCTGACAAAATCTACCCTAATTGATGATTTACATGACGAGTAGATCATGAGCTTAGGGGAAGTAAATGATCATGTTAGTGAATTATATTTTTATGGTGCAACATCTTTTTAGTGAGGTGTAACACAATTTACACTTACTAGGAAAGCCAAAATTGGCAAAATTATCATAACACCAAAAAGGGAAATGATTTATTTATTCTATTATTTATCAAAGCATTACACAAATAATGAGGCTGAATATGAAGCTTTGATAACTGGTTTGGATCTTGCAATATTAATGGACATAAAATAAATCAAAATCTTTAGGGATTATGAGCTAGTTATCAACCATATCACATAAATCTATATGGTTTTGAACCCAAAACACCTAAACGCCATCAATAAATAAATCACCTCCTCGAGAAAATTCCCATTGTAAACTTTTATAAAATCTTATGTGGAAGTAATTTTGTGGTGGATGCCTTACCAGAGCTTACAAAGAAATTTTCATGTCCAAAATAAGATTCCATTTATATAGAAATTTCTAGCCTACATGTCCTAACTTCTACAAATTTGGAGGTGATCAATTAGAATTATTTGAAGTCCTATTTTCTTCTTTAATAAGTGATGAAGAAGGCAATTGGATAAGCTTTCATTGATTATCTTCAAGAAGGAAAGCTTCCTTATAATAAATTTCTTGCCAACCAAATAAGGAAACATGCATGTTGACCTCATTTTTGTATGAGGTCACTAAGACCCTTCCAGACTCTAAATCAATCTAGACCCTAGGATCTACTCTAGACCTTAGGATTCTTCCTAATCAACCTAAAACTTTAGGATTCTCCTAGACCCAGACCTTAGAATATATTCTAGGACTTAGGATCCTTCTAGACTCAAGACCTTAGGATCTACTATAGAGCTTAGGATTCTTCCATACCCTTAGATCCTTCTAGATTCCAAACCCTAAGGCCTATCTAGATCCTAGAACCCTTCTAGATCCTAGATCTCAGAACCCCTCTAAATTCTAGGACCAATCCAGATCTCTGATCAATTCAAATCTTAAACCAATCTAAGCTTCAATCAATTCAAGCTTCAAACACATTCAAACTTTGATCCAGTCCAGTTAAGAATCCAAACTTCAATCTAGACCTTGATATTATCTTTGATCTAGCTCTAAACCTATCCAATCATTCACGATCACCCAAATGATTATAAATGACTTGGATAATTCAATATTAATCATTCAAATCCAAAATCCAGACAAAAATCCAAGGTTCAAGTCTTTGTCCTAAAAGCCTTTTCTATGGATTTTTCAAACATTTCAAAACCCAGTCAAAAGACTTCCGATTCAGAGTCTATCACTTGAAAAGTGATAAGATATGTCTCTGGAGGATACCATCCAAATTTGAGCTCATTCCAAGGTCTCCTACCCCAAAATCTAAATCAAAATCCAAAGGCTGTAAAACCTTCAAATATTTACATTCTCTGCCACTGGACATTCCACCTAATGGAATTTGACCTTTGAGCCTTCCTCAAACCCTCTGATCACCTTTAATACCTTGAGATTGATTTGTCAAATAATAGTCTGTATTTTTTTAGACTCAATTTGACCCAGAATTGACTCAAGGCCAAAATGACCAAAACATCCCTTTAAGGGAAGTTTTGGACCTTTGACCTAGACTTGACTTGATTTGATCACCAAACTTTGAGATCTCTCTCAAATGCTTTCAAATGACTCTTGAGACCCTTTAAACTCAATTCCAAGCCTTGGGTCAACTCGGTTAACCAAGTCAACCAAGTTTGACCAAATGACCCATACACCTCCTCTCATCCAAACTCATGGACCAAGACCATTCCAAATCTTGTTGAACCCAAGGGATGACTCCTTTGGGCATCCAAGAGACCCCTCTTGGAGACCCAAGACTTTGGCTCACTTGGGTTAGCCATTTGGATTAACCCAAGTGACCAAAGGGAGGTCTCCCTTGATCCATCTCTCAACCTTAATCAAATTGAATTCAAATCAAGGTGTCATTGGGTCCCCCTTGACCCAACACACCTTCCTTGACCAGCCCAGCCTCTGGGCCCACTTGGGTCAAGAGTTAGGCTAACCCAAAGTGGACTAAACCACTTGGGATTGGGCCAACTCTTATCCTCAGTCAAATTGAACTTGATCAATGCTCCCATTGGGCCCCCCTTGACCCAACACATCTCCCTTGACTAGCCCACCCTTGGCTGCACTTGGGTCAGGAGTTAAGCTAACCCAAAGTGGCCAAAACCACTTGGGATTGGGACAATTCTTGCCCTGTGCCAAATTGAACTTGATCAGCACCTCTAGCAGGTGGCCCTGGGTCCAATACACCTCCTCCATCCAGCCCAAGCCTCGGGTTGACTTGAGTTAGGTTCTAGGCTAACTCAAAGTAACAAAAACCATATAGACCCGAGCCATCTTTGAACCAATATCAAATTGGACCCAATTTCCACTTGAAGTAGGTGTACCAGACCTGGACCTACCTCTCACATCAAACCCAGGGTCTGGCCTGACCTGGGTCGAGCTCAATTCAACCCAAACCGAGCAGGTTTGGGTCCATCCAAGCCACAAGATCTAACCAAGCCTCCCTAGGCTCAATTGACCTCACCCTCGACTCCAGCACGTCCCCATCAGTCTTCCCTGGTCAACCCGACCCAGACCCTTACCGGCTGTGGTTGGAAGGAATTGCGAACAAGCTCCGGTGGTTCCCCCCATCCAGCCCTGATCCAAAGCCTTTCAAAGGCTGTGGCTCGTCGGCTTGACCCTCACGAGTCCTCTGGGATGGTGCCCCTTTCCACCTGGCATCAATCCAGGGCCTCCCCATCTCAATCCCAGCTGTCCGAGCTCGCGGGAGGTGGCTAAATAGGGTAGAGCTCCCTAGACTCTGCGATTTGATCCTAGGAATTTCAAAATCATTCCCATATCTCCTTCGACCTCCCAGCTCCTCCCCTTAGCTCCCTAGACGGTCCCTTCGATCCGTTCGAGCAAACTCCGGTGAAAGCTTTCGGCGTCTCGCTCAAAGTCGTACCTCCGGTCGTCCTCCAATCCTGTCGTCTGAAGGAGATCTGTTCGCCATCTCCTCCTGAATCTTCTTGATGGAGAAGCTCAATCGTTGAGGCTTTCCCTGTGGTAATTCCTCCATCCCGAGCTCCCTAGCTAGGTACTCCGGTCAAGTGTGAAGTAAACCTTCACCCCAACGGATTTCCACCGTTGGATTGAAGGTTTCCTCTGTCTGATCCTCCCTATGAAATTTCGTCAAAGTTCACCGGCGAGATTGCCCGGATCACGCCAGGGAAGCTTCACGATCTCAGACTCGTGCGGGAGATTGAAGATGAAATCCTAGCCATCGATTTCAATCAACGGCATCGATTAGATCCCGCAGTCTCGGAGCCTGTTTAATCCCAGCCGTCCAATCTGCCATCCGACGGCTATGGTTAATCTGATCATTAACGATCAGTGCCAATGATTGCCCCGTTAATCATGGTCGCCGCATGTAAAGCGTCGGTTGACTGTGTAATGGCTGGATTTAATTTCACAGAAAATTAGGGAAACTTCAAAATTTTATATCTCCTTGCACACTTAGCCAAATTAGGTGTTCTTAAGCTCATTGGAAAGGTCTCAGGGAGCTCCACAGAAGCCCTATGGTTTCAGGCCCTAGTTACATTTGCACTGTGTTTAATTTCAGTTATAGTGATATTTTAAATTTTGCAATTACTATTTAAATTGAATTCCCCCAGGCCTGGAATTTTGGGAGATTAAATTTGGGCATGTCCCTGACATGTTCAAATTTTATCTCCCCATTTTGATATGTTCAAGGGCATTTTCCCTTAATTTTGAGTTTAAGGGTCATGGGTTGACCCTTAAATTCAAAATGGGATTCAAACCTATCCAATGAGACTTAGGGTGTGATTTTGTGTGTGCTGATGATGTGTAGGGTAGGGAGTGTAGAGCCACTAATTTTGCCCCAATCCAAGCTTAGGATAGCTCCCTAGGAATTTTTGAAGGTGACTTAGAGTTCACCTTGGGTGGCTTAGTTGGCCACCTTAGAGTATTCCATTAGGGCCCAAATTTGGTGGGTTTAGGCCTTGGGATCAAGTGATTCCATGGTCTAAATTCCACTAGATTTGGAGCTCATTTGGTTCACCAAATAGGAGCCATAGTGTTCCGCCTTAGAATTAATCTTTTAATCCTAATAAAATACTAATAAATCAAGTTTAATTTCTAAAATTCCTTAAAATATATCTAATTGACCCTAATTGATCCTTTAATCAGTAGAAATTCAAATCCTAATAATTTAGCTTCATAATCTATGTTAATTTAATTTTAATTAAAATTAATGCTTAAATTATTATTAATTAATTAATAATCATTAAAATCCTAAAAAATATTTGAATGGTTGATAATCTCCCCTTAGATCACCGCTGATCTTTGGGGGTGATTTCAAGGAGTTTAGAGTTCATTTGGGTTCAAACCATTAAAAGGGACCCTTTAATTAAGTTAATTAAAAATTCTAATAAATGCCTTAACTTGTAAAATTCATTAGAAATCGTTCAACTAATTTAAATCAACTTAATCAACCCCGATTGCTACTAGGTAACCCAGGACTACAAGGCTATTAACTTAGCCCAAAGGAATGTGAAATAAACTTCACGGCCTCGGTGTGAAACAAAGGTAGTAATCAATTAACCCTTAAAATATATTTAAATAAAATTCTTAATATATTAATATTTAAATTCTAACATAAATTCCCCATAAGCCTTAACAAACATAGAATTTTAGACAACTTTAATTAATCACCCATCTTAGGATCTACCCTTGCCACACGACCTTCTACACACATTTTAGATGGCTTTCTAGGACAACCGACTCCAGGTATAGGTTAGGCCTGTGTTTACTTTACTGTTGTGTGCCGGATTTTTTGTAGTTTTGACTGCATGTTGTGGATGAAATTGCTTTGATGTGTCTGCTTAGTTTTTACTGCACTCTGTGGATTGTTGATGTGTTTGGCGACTAGATTACCCATAGGTTAGGTATGATCTGGATGTTCACACAGTTTTCTACAGGTGGTCACGCTCATGCAGGGTAATAAAAAGGGGGGCTAAGTTAATAAAAAAATCAATTATTAGCATAGGTGCTTCAGCTGCTAAAGCCCCCAAATAAAAAGAGCGTGGCCAGTGTGTTTACTTTCTTTTCTGCACATATATATATAACTGCTTGGGAATAATTTCTCTTTATTTATTAACTGCTTAGGATAACCCTGCAGGTGAGTCTAGATTTTATTTTCATATAAATGTAATTTGTGTAATTGTTAAGTGTTGTGAAAGTCAGTTTTGAGTTGGGATACTTAGGTCCAAAGCTTGGATTCCGAAGAGAAAAGGATGCCCCTCAGGGGAGTACTCATTTTCTATTTGGAAATCCAAATTTGGATCACACTTCTTCCCTACCCAAAGAGGAAAGAGTGGCCTTCCCCTTAAAAGAAGTGCCCTCTTATCCATTTGGGTAGTCCACTACGAAGAATCCAAGGAGCTTGAAAAAAAGGAGCCCAAAGAAGAACAAGACTGAATACTTGAAGATTGAGAGTATCCCACTCAAAACTACTTGCATCATTACTAGGTTCAGAATCCGGGTTGTTGTCAGTGGTGCCCAGCCACTTTACTTTCTACAAAATTTTGGTTTGTAATAAGCAAGACAACTTTTCCTATGGACATTTATAGATTAATTAATTTTGTATTCAATGTGTTGAATTGATTGCCTTTAGGATTGCCTACTTTTCTTAGTTTTTTGGCGTTTGTGTGCCGCTTTTGTTTTCGCCTGGATACATGAAGCTCGTGAGGGTGTAAAATTTTTTATATTCATAACTCTAAAGTCTAAAATTTTAGTGAGTCTAAATAACATAGAAAGATAATGAATCTAGAGAATTAGCCGGGGATCGACCCCGGGGTCGCATGCATATTTTTGCACTACTCTCTCCTTGCTTTAGACCCTTCCCCGCCTGCGGGTAGAGTCCGGATAGTCTGACCTATGAGGATGAGGTGCCGGACCTAGGAAAGTCCAGTCTTCTAAAAAATTATTTTCTAAGCCTAATTTTAAAATTCCAAGCATACTTGATTTGAGGTTGTTAACTAGCATGCATTGCATTAGAAATATACTTAAAGAGTCAAAAATTTAATTGCAATAGTCCTTAGCATTTTTTGCAACCAACATAAGTCAAAGTGGCCAATTAAGGAAATCTCTAGATGTCTACCCCAACTCTCCAAAACCTTAAATATAACGTCCCTACCACTCTTTCATAAAATACCGGACTCATCTCTATAAAATCGATTAGGTGGTTAGTTGGCTCCCCAATCCAGGCCGGGGTAAGTCCAGACCTTGCACTGCATTAGTGAGGATCGGACGACTGTGGTCCAATGTCCAAATTAGATTTAGGATCCGGGGCAAATTTTTGATTATAAGACCCCAAATTTCAGGAATATAATCCCAATTTTCTAACAAAATGCTTGACTTTAATTAAATCTTCATTTTGATCCTAAAACTTAAAGCCCAACACTTAGATTAAGTTGGGACACTTCCGGATGGTTCTGGAATCTCAAAGTGTCCCCTACCTCTCTTCCCTTAACTCTGTTAATAACTATACAACCTTGATCCATTCCCTCTTGATTTTCTAAACTTCATCCATTTTTCATATCACTCCTAGAAAATCTAACAAAATTCCGTCACTATTTTAATCGAGAGTTTTCGTAGGAGAATATATCTACCTACGATATAATTAACTACGAGGGTTTGCGCTCGTAGGACATTTGGAACCACACACGCACCTGATTTTAAAATTGATTTTCCAAAAAAAAAAATTATTAGACTTCCTTGGGAAAAATCAAAAGATGATCATCATTATTACATTCAAACAATTATCATTGAATGGTGTTATCTCCCTTTGGAGAGATACATCCTTCTTTGATAAGGCTTTGGATGTGAACTCGACGGTCATACTTCTTAAATGTTGTAGCCGAATATTTATTTGAAGTTCACTTTGTTCGCTCGGGGCCATACGAAGTTCTCTTCAGGATCCGGTCATAATATTCAAGATGAGTTTCATAAACGACACCGTTATGAAATTTTATTTTCATCCTTTAGGGTGATATACTTTTTCAAGTGGGATAATTCGACTTTAGAATTAGACTTCAACTTCAATTTTAAAATTCTCAAAGAAAACTAATATTTTTCAAAACTTGTTTTCAAAATTCCACCAACAGCCTTCTCATATGCACATATGAATGACACCTAATACCATTGATCATTCAATCATATATGGCTGCATTATTCAGACAAACATGAAGCCCTAAAGATTATGAAAAATGTCAATGCTGGACTATGCAGTGCTTACCCACTTGGTCCAAAGATGAAAATGAAAATGTAAAGACTTGGATATTATTAGCCCATGATGATTGACTATTATATGAATATTGTAAAACATTATCATCTATGCCATGTTTATGGTATGGTTTTACATCATCCACCAAACTTGTAGCATCCCAAGATAGCTTTGTCGCCTTCCAAAATTTGTAGTGTTGCAAATTCAGGTCTATGAACTATATTTTGATGATTGGCAAATACTCTTACTTGACTTGGACTGTCTTTTACTATTGACTTTTCAGGAATCAAAGATCGGACGGAAAAACGGAGCCAGCTCAAGATGGGGTAGAATAGGGTTGAGTCAATCTGTAATTTCATTTTTCCCTTCTTGAGTCAATTATAAAATTTGGTGTGACTAATGCAAAGTAACCCTACACACACACACTTGAGAGACTTAGAATTTCTATTTTTACTCAAATCGGTCAGGACAATATTTACATCGTCATGGACGATCAAGCTTAAAACAAAAAAATCTAATCAGGGGTTCTTAATTAAGGCAGCCGTCATTAGTAAATCGGCCTGGACAATACTTGTATCGGCCTGGATGATAGGCTCAAAAAAGAAAGAAATTGCCGCCATAAACAATTAAGGTATTCTGTATTTTTGGTAATCGGCCAGGACGATCTTGGATCGGCCTAGACGATATTCACAATTATGCCTTACATGATCAGATAATCAAGGCAGCAATTAAGGATGATTGATACGACCACATCATTCTGGACGATCGCAAGATTGGCTAGGATGATCTAGTAAAAAAACCTTAGGTACTCCTGGACGATTTGGATCGGACAGCTTAAATTCAGGGCGATGCTCTGGACGATTTTCCTCTAATTTGAACTGATCGGCTGGGACGATCGTGCGATCGTCCTTAATGATCAAGATAATTTTTCAATCGTCTAGTTTGCATTCAGGGCGATGCTCTGGCCGATCTTCTGAGATTTGTACTGATCGGCCAGGACGATGTCCATATCGTCCTGGATGATATAGTCGGCAACTTACAATTAATGAGCTCCTTTGAAACTCTTCTATTTAAGAGCTCTTGTTCAACATTTTTGAACATCCTTGGCTGCTGTCTTGACTTGAGAAAACCTAAAGGAGAGAGATAGAGAGAGGGAGAGAGAGAGAGAGAGAGAGAGAGAGGATATTGTGAGGGAAAGCTTATAAGGGGATTCACAAGGGTTGCTCCAAGCATTGTTCCACTTCTTCTTCCCTATAGTCTCTTGTCCTTGGAAGGGTTGGGAGAGGTAAGTTCCAACAAGCGATCGAGGTTCTCTGCCTGCTTCAGGA